>NC_056735.1:424884912-424927412 GCF_019279795.1 Protopterus annectens
GCATATTCATAGTGATAAGAGGTCCCCAGTAATATTGGGGAGCTAAAGATTGACACACTATCTGTAAAGGTGCAGCATTTTGCTTTAAGTATGCTAAAGCAATGGTGTACTGCAAGGAGGTGTCCTTAAGGATGCACAGTTCTAGCTAACACAGGGTTGTGTATTACAAAGTGTATCATACAGTAAACCTGGAAGGGGGCAGAAACACTCAGCAGCAAAAAAACCCTTTTTTTGGTCACTTGATATTTGCCCCGGCAGGTCTCCCGACCTGTGATTTCGTAAAGTAATGCAAAAGTAACTAGTTACTAGTTACTAAAAAAAGTAATATATTACTATTACTTCATTACTGTTTTGAGAAAGTTTGCTTGTTTGTTTGTGTCTTTCAGCTTTTCCCGGTTAGGGGTTGCCACAGCGGAACTCCAGTCCGCTAATGCTTGGCAGTTGATTTTTACATGCTGAGTTACCAGCTCTGATGCACAACCTTCAACGAAGATATGCCCATTCACGCATGTCTCCACGCAGAAGACACTCTAGCTGAGAATCGAACTGGACAGTGTCTTACTGTGAGGCAACAACGCTACCGCAGCACCACCACCGCGGGTTAAGTAATGTGTTATATTACTAGTTACTCAAAATTGTAATATGTTACAGTAACATGTTACTTTTGTAATGAGTTACTCCCATCACTGTCCATCTTCTTCATTACACTTTCTCTCTGCTTTGTCTTTTCTCTCTGTTATTTTCTTATTTTATTGCTTAAATATGTGAGATATTGTTTGGTATATGTAAAGAGCAAAGGGGTTAAATATAGTCTTAGTGCTTTACTCTTTTAAACGCTACTAGTATATGTTTATTTAGTCTTAGTGCTTTATTCTTTTAAACACTACTAGTATATGTTTATCTAATTTGACCTCCTATAGATTTGATTTATTCATTCTCTTTAAAAAAAAAAAAACAAAAAGAAAAAGAAAAGAAAAAAACAGACACCTACTCAGTTTGAATCAAGCTTCTCTCTGCTTTCAGCATGTTGTAAGGGTTAAATTTTTTGCTAGAATGTATTAATGTGTCTTTCTTGTGTCTTGTTGATATTCAGAAGCTGTGATTTGTATTGCTGAGGTTTGTAATGTTCGCAATAACATTTCTCTGCAGTGGAGAGATCAGCTTGACCTTTGAACGTTCAGGAAATCCATTCATTGTAATACTGAGACAGGAAGAATTAAGAAGAGCAGCTGCAGATTCAGAAAGTATGCCTTGATCAATATTTGAAATATAGTGAAGTACGTTCCTACGTGTTATCCATATAGGGTACTTTTTTATCTCCAGTTTTTTTCTGCTGACATCAATGAATTCTGCAATAAATGGATCCTAGTAAATCTGGAACCGCTCTGATGAGTTATGCGCTATAGAGAAGCTTCACTGGACACTAAAACAGGCATTCATATGCCAATTAATGACTTAAGTTAAACATTGTTTATGTTAAATTGTTACATGTAGTTTTTAACCCATTGCTAAAGGGAAATGTATGTTTTCATCTTCAGAATATTTAAAGATTGTGTCGAGTTAGGAAATTATACCTGTCTGCAATTTGTAAAGAATAATGATATAAAGCTGGGTGTGGTCATGGCATGTCTTGAAATTCAAACATCGTTTCTAATTTGCTAACTCTTTATAGGCTGCTCTTTGGGAAGCCAAATAAATATTCCTATATATCATATATTTTACAATCTCTTATAAGATGCTCTTTAATTTTACTTCATACAGTAGGTTTCTAATAAATGATGCAGGCAAGTGTTTAATGGTTTTACACTAAGTCAAGTCTTTGAGGTCTCTGCAGTTGAAGTTTGCTGTTGTTTCTCTTTGATACTAACTTCACCCCCCATCCCCCGAAAGGCACATTCAGCATCACAGATACTTGTCCCGCACCTCACATCTCTGTAGATCAAGTGCTAAAGGCCCTATCCAAGGCAAATAACACAGTTTCCATTGGACCTGAGAGTATTCCAGGCTGTATTCTGCACCATCTCCAGCAAGAAAGAGCTTCACCATTGAGCACCCTGTTCAACCACAGTCTAAGTGCAGACTTCATTCCAGCAGAGTTGAGAACTGCCATTGTCATTCCTTTGCACAAAGGTGGTGCCACTACTGATCCTGGTAACTGTCTCTCCATTAGCTTGACAAGCCTGATCTGTAAACCCAAGGAGCGTATTATTATGGATCTCATAAACAAGGAAATAGGCTATCTTCAAGCACTTGTGCCCACCCAGTTTGGATTAATTAAGGGAAGATCTTGCTTGTTGAACCTGGTTGACTTCTTTGAGACTGTCACCAAGGCCCTGGATGAGGGAAATTCAGTACATACAGCTTACCCTGACTTGGCCAAAGCCTTTGACACAATCCCCCACCCGCCATCATAGAAAAGCTAACACAACTCAGTGTAAATTCCTACCTCATCAGGTGGGTGGCCAACTAGCTCACCAATAGGACAAAAAGGGTCAAAATAGGCACCTCCACCTCTGACAGCAGACCTGTCGCTAGTGGTGTTTCCCTATGGATCTGTTCTATGTCCCCTACTGCTTGGCATCTTCTTCCCAGAGATCCAGGCAAAGACAAAAGGCCTGCGGCTACTACAAAAGGGTCTCACAACAACATATGACTGGTGCCAAAGTCATGGCCTTAAGTTAAACACAAAAAAATGCATTATCATACCATTCAGCAAAACACAGCCCCTACTGATTACCATATCAAGGGCAACCCTCTAAGCACACAACCTGTGGTGAGAGGCCTGAGTGCACAGGTTGACAACAATCTAACATTCAACCATCATGTAGCGGCAGTGGTCAGAAAAGCCTTTTACTTGGTTAATCTCTTAAGTAAAGGGATTGCATCCAGAAAAAGGAGGTTATTACCTCTCTGCACTCTTCTCTCATTAGGTCAATAACTGAGTATAGCGCCCCATTTTGTATGTACCTCTCCAAACACCTGCACCAACTGGAAAGGTCATAGAAATACCTCCAACACCTGTCCTATGGGGACAGGAAGAAATCACTATCACTTTACTCGTTATCATACAAATTGCTCAGAGGTGATCTCTGTCTCACCTATAAGGCAATCTCAGACCTTGCCCTATTAGAGATGCTCCATATCCATAAGTCTAACTCTTCGTGCATTACCCACTCGAAAAACCTAAATCTAATATGTTATATCAAAATAACTTGCTGTTGAGAAAGGTTTGTCTCCCACAGGCTGCCCCATCTCTGGAATAGACATCCCATACATGTCAAACAGAATACCTCACTGATCCTCTTCAAGCACAACCTTGATGAGTGGATGAGAAACCAAACATTTTTCCCAGGGGTTTCATCTGTTTCCCTCATAGACAGGTGCAGCAGGGGCTGATTGAGGTTTCTTTTTTGGGGAAAACAATTGGTTAGGCTTGTAAGGGCCCCCAGGCCCATTAGCCTAGTAATCTCCTATTATCTCATGATCCTATGAATGTTGTATATTTTGATTATACTGGTAGCATTGCGTGATATCCTTTTTTTTTCTTTCTCCAGAGAAAAAAACAATTTTTAAGTGAGATAAAATTTGATTATTTATGTAATAAGCCTTTTTTGATTGCTGTAGTTGTGGTAAAAGGATAGTAATTGTCCGTACAACAAGTTTGTAGATTCACCCTGGTGGAATCACAAAATCAATAGGCTGTATAACAGAAGGAAGAAAATCATGGCAAAAATTAGGAGGTGCAGCACCCATCAGGATAAAAGCACCCTCATCAAACAAGATAAACTCAGAGGACAAATAAAGTCTACCAAAGCCAAATTTGGCCTCCCAGGTGAAGGGCAACCACAAAGCATTCTTTAGCTATGTCGGTAACCTCAAAGGCAACATATAATTGTGTGCAGAGCTCATCATAAATGGAACCTCCTATACTGAGCCAGAAGATATAGCAAACCTCTTGGCTGATAAATTCAGCTCCAACTTTACCCCTCACCACCCCTCAACCTTCCCTCAGGAAATCCCATCAAATATAACTCCCCTCTACTATTACTAGGGAACAGTTGCTTATTGCTCTCTCTGCAACCAAGAACACTGCATTCATGGGCCCAGACAATATCCCAGGATGCCTTCTAAGTAGCATGAAACATGACCTATCAGGGACTCTGGAATTACTATTTAACTGTTTCCTCCAAATAGGCTTCACACCCCATGAATGGAGAACAGCAACAGTCATCCCTCAGCACAAAGGTGGGCCATCTACAGACCCTGAAAACTACAAACCCATAAATCTCACAAGTCTTATATGCAAACCCATGAAAAGAATTATCATAGAAATGGTCAACAGAGATATAGTAAGCCTTCAGACACTGGATCTAACACAGTTTGGTTTTGTCAAGGACAGATCATGCCTACTCAACTTGATGGACTTCTTTGAGAAGGTAACCAAAGCAATGCATGACAGAAAAATGGTTCACACTGCCTACCTTGACCTGGCCAAGGCATTTGACACAATACCCCACTAAGGCATTGTTGACAAAATGAAGAGGTTAGGTACAAACTTTTATGTCACCCAATGGATAGCCAGCCGGCTCACAGGCAGGACCCAGGAACTTAGAATTGTGGAATCCACCTCTACAAAGAGGCCAGTAACAAGTGGAGTCACTCACAGATCAGTCCTTGGACTGTTCCTTTTTGGCATTTGCTTCTCTGAAGTCAAGGCCAATGTCAGTGTTCTCTGGCTGACTAGATGATTGCAAATTAGGAGCTGTCATTGAATCCCACACTGGCACGAATGTTCTCCAGGAGGGGCTGATACAGAAAAACAACTGGTGTTAGAGCCATCAACTAAAACTAAATGCCAAGAAATGCATAATGGTATCCTTTGGCAAGTCATCCACCCCTGGTAACTATCATACTGACAACACACCACTTAGAGTTGAGCCAATAGTCAGGGACTTAGGGACACACATAAATAGTAATCAAGCCTTTGGCCATCACGTGTCTACAGTAGTGAGGAAATCATTCTATGTTATGCAACTTATAAACAAAGGTATGGCATCTAAATCTAAAGAAGTCATTGTTCCACTGCATTTGGCATTCATCAGACCTATCATTGAGTACAATGTCCCCTTTGGTATGTGGCTAATCAGGCATATGCAACAATTGGAGTGTCCACAGAGGTTCCTCACTAAAATAATTCAGGGCATAAGTAAATGTCCTATGCAGACCACCTCAGTGCCGTATCCCTGTATTCTGTCTCCTACAGGCTTTTGAGGGGAGATCTATGCCTGGCATACAGAGCATTGTCAGATCCCACTCTGATGGACCTACTGCATATCCACAAAACAAACAGCAACAAACTATCCTTTCCAAAGCTTAAACCTTGCTTGTGATATAAATAGGACCTGCTGGAGAGACAGGTATGTATCCCAGAGATTAACTCGTCTAGGGAACAGACTCCCCATCCATGTGAAGCATAGTTCCTTCCTAACTCAATTCAAGTGCAACTTGGACAATTGGATGGGGAACAGGACAGTCAACCCTGGTTTGTCACCCAGGTCTCTAATGGGCACAGGCAACCTTTAAATGCTTCATTTCCCAGGCCCCTGCATGCAAATGTTTCATCTCCCAAACCCCTGATTACACTCATCAAGGGTATCAGAAATTGTCAGAGATTTGGGATGCATGGCTAGGCTTAAAAAGGCCCTTGTGGTAATTAGCACCTATGAAATTATGAACCTATGAACCTACTTGCATATTGAAGACTTTTAAGTTTATCTGTGTACTGCAAGTCAACAAAATAATTAGTAGTGTTACTGCCAAACAAAGGTTGTTATCTCCATAAGCTTGCAGGGTACACCAAGTGTATCACAGGTTGCACTCTTGATTTGTTGGATAGATTTCCAATGACACAAGACAGAAGCAGGTAGAAGATGGCTGTTTTGTGATATTGCACAGTTTATGCAAATGATACATATACTATTTTCATAATATTTCAGAATAACAATATTAATCAACAAAATTTGCAAGTCAGATCACATCTGTTTCTGGCAGAAAATGATGTCCCTTAGCATTGTGCATAGGACTGTGGCATTTGTTCACTTATAGGTCATAACATTTTTATAGTATTAAGCTGGATATAAAAATACTGCTTATATTCAGAGTCAGATCATTGTTGGGTTGGTCCCTTGGCAGGGTGATGGATAGTGGCCCCACCTCCCACTGCTGTGCTAGTGTCTTCTTAATTGCAATGGGGCACTGCTCGGACCTGTCTATGTTTGTGCTGTTTTCTTATTTACTTTTGCAGTAATCACATAGATTTGGGTTTCATTTAAAACTTTTGTTTAGAAATTTTGCAGTGGACACACTTACATCCAGTTGATGCATAAGACACTTGCACACTGAAAGCAGATTTGAATGAACAAAATTATATAGAAACATAGGAGCATACCAGACAACTGACTGCATGGATCATAATAAACAAACCTTGTCTTATACATCTTTCAGTAGACAAACGTAAAAGTTCTTGCATTTAATAGTACCCAAGTAAGGGCATACATGATAAATCTGGTATAAATGTACATCTACTCAGCCAGTCATCAAGACTAACATGACCTGTGATAGTAACGTATTCCATAGGCTAAGAAGGCATTAATTTAAAAGCTTATCTCCTTTTCTTCCTTTAAAACTCACATTTATTATAACTCCATCTGATAATCTTGCAAGAAATGTGGTGTGATTCATAATCAAATAGCATGTATAAAGCAGTAATTAGTGACTATGTGCAGGGTGTTCATTTAAAACACAAATGTGGAATGCATTTGCTAGTAGCCTGGGAGAGCCTATGTAACACAAGTGCCCCTTTTCAGGGGCAGTTCAGAAGTACTTCTCTGGCTTATTCAGAAACACTCAATATATATTTCTTTTTTCACAGAAAAGGATATATTATAAATACCAAGATGATTCCAAAGTGCCTGCTTTAATAACATTATAATGCATACTTTAGCGATACAAAATTTATCAAAGAAATATATACTTTACAAGGCAGCTAATGTTAAAGAGGAAAAACATTTGGAATATCATGTGAACTTTGGATATCAAAGACTTTAGTAACAATATCAAACTATTATTAATCACAAATAAGAATTTTACAGTTTTTATTGGCAACATGTAACACTTTACATTACTTTTTCATATATATATATATATATATATATATATATATATATATATATATATATAGATAGATAAATATATTTATATATATATATATATATATCTACTGTCACTATTGTTTAGGTCATTGGTACAATAAAATGAATATATATATATATATATATATATATATATATATATATATATATATATATATAAGTATATAGGAGTTACATCCTATGTAGTCCCATAATGTGGGGTCACCATTCATTTTATTGTACCAATGACCTAAACAATAGTGACAGTAAATATTTTTTGATATATATATATATATATATATATATATATATATATATATATATATGTATGTATATATATATATATATATATATATATATATATATATATATATATATATATATATATATATATATATATATATATATATATGGTTCTATATTATAACATCAAAGTCTAAAATCTTTGAATGTTATAATATCGAACCTAGTAGAGCAAACGCTTGAAATAGTGAAGCTGCAGAACACCAAATACTTTCCTAGGGAAAGTATTCAGTGGGCCGTTTCTGCAGCTTCGCTATTTCCTCAACTGTGGAGTGAAGGTTATGGACCAGGTAAGTGTGAAAATGAAGGTGAGTGTGTGATTGGGCATGAGTTAGGTGAGTTAGGGTAAGGGCGTGGGTCAGGTAAATGTGCGATTGTGTGGATGTGAGGGTTAGGGTGGGGTAGGTGAGTTAGGGTTAGGGAGCAGGTAAGGTGAGGTGCGATAGTTAAGGACCTTAGGGTTAGGGTTGGGTTAAGGTAAGTGGGTAGCTAGTGTTGTATGTCTGGTTTAGTGTAGGGTTTTGTGAAGTGTATGTGTGTGGATTATTTATTTTGGTGTGCTTGAGTTGTGTGTATGTTTGTTGGAACAGCAAATTTTTTTCCCTGGAACAAAATTCGCTATTCTGACTGTATGGTTTTCTGGTGTTTCGATTGAATGGGTTCGATATTATAACATTCAAAGTTTTTAGACTTCGATGTTATAATATAGACCCTATATATATATATATATATATATATATATATATATATATATATATATATATATATATATATATATATATATATATATGGATCTACCTGAGTAGATCGAAACGTCATAACACCGACAAAGCGCCAGAAGATCGACAAGGCAGAAGACCGACGGAGGAAGACACCAACACTGAGAACACTGAGATGGGGAAAGGATGTGTAAGTATGCGGTAGTGACGGCCATTAGGGTGCGAGTAAGGTAAGTGTGCGATGTTGACGGTCTGTAGGGATAGGGGTGGGATAAGTGAGTTAGGGTTAGGGCGCAGGTTAGGTAAGGGTGTGAGTAAGGTAAGTGTGCGATGTTGGCGGTCTGTAGGGATAGGGGTGGGATAAGTGAGTTTGTGTTAGGGCGCGGGTTAGGTAAGGGTGCGAGTAAGGTAAGTGTGCGATGTTGGCGGTCTGTAGGGATAGGGGTGGGATAAGTGAGTTTGGGTTAGGGCGCGGGTTAGGTAAGGGTGCGAGTAAGGTAAGTGTGCGAAGTTGGCGGTCTGTAGGGATAGGGGTGGGATAAGTGAGTTAGGGTTAGGGCGCGGGTTAGGTAAGGTTGCAGTAGTGATATTTTTTGGGTTAGGGGCGGGTTAAGTGAGTTAGGGTTAGGGCGCGGGTTAGGTGAGTGTGTGATAGTGACGGACCTTAGGGTTAGGGTTTCGGTTAGGGTTGTAGATAGTTGTGTATGTAAGGGTTAGTGTTGGTTTGTAAGGATTTTGGTGTGCTTGTGTTGTGTGTGTGGGTTTTGGATAGGGGATTTGTTTTGATTGTTGTTATGATGTGTTGAGTGTATGTGGTGTCGTGTTTGTGAACTGTCGATTATGTGGTGTCAGTGAAGTAGCTGTCGGTGTTATGAAGTTTCGATCTAGTCAGGTAGATCCATATATATATATATATATATATATATATATATATATGTGTGTGCGTAGGTCTACTTCATAACATTGAAATTTCATGATGCTGAATTTCATAACATTGAGACCAAAACATCTAAATCCCAAACCATTGAGAACTCAAAACATTGAAAATTCAGAACATTGAAAGTATGCTTCATAACACTGAAAACTAAAATGCATATGTAAATAATGGGTCTATATCAGTTCAACGAAACAGCTCATCATCGAATATAACAACCTCGGACTTCTAACCATGAAATCTACAAACATCGGAAGCTCACAACAGAGAATTTTTTCCCCTGGGAAAAAAATTCACTGGTCCGAGAAACACACACACAACACAAGCACACCAAAAAAACAGCAATCCACACACATACACTTAAAATCCTACATCTAACCCTACACTAAACTGTACATACACTATATCTATCCACTTGCCTTAACCCAAACCCTAACCCTAAGGTCCATCACTATCGCACACTCACCTGACCCGCGCCCTAACCTTAACTCACCTATCTCGCCCTAACCCTAAAGTCTGTCACTATCGCACATCCACCTCACCCACGCCCTAATGCTAACTCCCCTAACCCGCGCCCTAACCCTAACTCACCTATCCCACTCTAACCCTAAAGTCTGTCACTATCGCACACCCACATCACCCGCGCCCTAACCCTAACTCACCTAACCTGTGCCCTGACCCTAACCTCCGCACAATTGCACACTTACCTGTACCCGACCCGTAACTTTCCACCACAGTGCTGAAAATAGCAAAGCCACAGCAACGGGCAAACAAATTCTTTCCCTAGGAAAAAATGTGGTTATCTGCAGCTTCGCTATTTTCAGCTTTTCCTGTTTTCGGTTCGATATTAGACCATTCGAAGTATTAACACTTTGATGATCTAGTATAGACCATAAATAACATCCTTTCCACCTATAACAACACCTAACTAATAAATACACTTTATACTACATTTCTGCAGTTGGGCAAGCCCCACTGCACCTTCCATGTGGGGGGCTCTGCCCCCACCCCCCCCCCCGTAAATTAAATATACCAATTCTAAGATTGCACCACAGTGGAAAATATTTAATTTCCTAACCTCGCTGTACTGAGGTTAGGAAATTAACTTTTTTCCACTGTAGTGCAGTCTTGGAGTTGGTATATTTAATTGACATGGGTGTGGGGGCAGATCCCCCCACATGGGGGGTGCTGGGGGGTTTCCCCCTGCAGAAATGTAGTAGAAAGTGTGTTTGTTAGTTAGGTTGGGTTGTAGGTGGAGAGGATGTTATTTACATATGCATTTTAATTTTCAGTGTTATGAAGCACACTTTCACTGTTCTGAATTTTCAATGTTTTCAGTTTTCAATGTTTTGAATTTTTGATGTTATGGTCTCAATGTTACGAATTTCAACATTATGAAATTTCAATGTTATGAAGTAGACATATATATATATATATATATATATATATATATATATATATATATATATGAAGGCACTTTGATTTGAATAGCTTAGAATGGATTATATATATTGAATTATATGGAAAAACATCTATAGTGGGCATATACTGTTCTGATTTCTTAGGTGAAACATATATATATATATATATATATATATATATATATATAAATATATATATATATATATATATATATATATATATATTTTTTTTTTTTTTTTTTTTGAAACAGAAGAAAATATGATATTTTTATAAATTCTGAAGATAATAATTTAAATTTTATTTATGCTATATTTGTTTTGGGAAAACCTATCTTAAATTTACATTAGTTTCATACTTACTTTTATCTAAATAAAATCCCTTATTAGTATTTCTATGGTTACTACATCTTGGCATATATAATTATATTTGAGACTTAAGTTATATTATACAATGCCATCTCAGCAAACACAAGAAACGTGCACGCTGATTGGCTAATCCAACCAGCATACACATTGTAAATCCAAACTAACCAAAGCAAAAAGTCCAGCTACTAATGTATCATGTAGCCACGACTACAGTCTATACAATCATAACCAAGATTCTCCTCATATTAATATCATCTCAAAAATCTGAAAACTACTTTCTCACTTTAATACTATCTAAAAAAAAGGCTTCACATCCACTACGACACATATTCCAACTCTTCTGAGACACATAGACAAACTCTAAAATAATCATTAATTTGTGTACCTGCTGATGATCTGCTTACTTTCTAAAACTCAACAAATAAGACATTAAGTGACACTAAACAACTGAAATAAACATTCATGCAACTACAATTGTGACAACAGCAACCATCATGGGAAAGATAAAATACAAGAGAGGTACAAACAAGCAAAAAAAGACTTCCAGTCGGCATGTGTGAGACCAGGACTGATTGGACCATTACACTCCGGTAAAAAGAGGTGAGAGGCACTCTGTTAAGGGAAAAAGGTATTGAGAGTAACAGAAATATGTGGCAGGAGCAAGCAATACAGCAAGCTTCCCAACGAGCTGTGTATTATTTGGATGTGGGACAGTACAGCACATCTGCAGTTTGAAGAGAAGTTTGTGCTCCCCAAATCCATTCCAAATCAATGGCTTTTTTGTAACACTTCTGTTAAGCAGTCAGACATTATAAGATAATTATTGGGTTTAAGACATGGTTTATTTCATGCTTTTCCATTAACAAGACAAACCCTTTTTTTCAGCTGCTGTTAATGTTCTTTTCCCTGTTAACAGAAATGTACTAAATAAACTATGTCTTAAACCTGATAACTATCTAATAATTTCTGACTACTTAATAGAAGTGTTACAAAAAATGCATCATAACTTTCACAAAAATTTGTTCTGCGTAAGGGCTGTAGAAAAAAAGGAAGAAACACTACATACACAGTGGACTTCACTCATTTTTATCCAAACCACAATTAGATAGATCAAAGTGCTCCTGTTCATAAACCATCCTCCCTAGGACCCTTGACAAGCAAACAAACACATCAGCTCCATGCAATGCCATATATTTTAATAAAAGGTCAAGTCAACAAAATACACCACCAACTTATACAAATTATTCCAAAACTGAATTAACAAGCACTACATCACCATCTTGTGACCAACTAATTAAATTACATGAAAGCATCTTTTTCACACGTACCCACGGTGGTGGTGCTGCGGTAGCATTGTCGCCTCACAGTAAGACACTGTCCGGTTCTATTCTCAGCTAGAGCATCTTCTGCATGGAGACATGTGTGAATGGGCATACCTTCGTTGAAGGTTGTGCATCAGGCCTGGTAAGCTGGTATGTAAACATCAACTGCCAATCATTAGCGGACCGGAGTTCCGCTGTGGTGACCCCTAACCAGGAAAAGCCGAAAGACACAAAAACTGTAGTTAATGTACAATGTGCATTGAAACTAAACCCAAATTGTAACATAACTATACATTGGTTAAATATAATTGCACACTAATGAACTCTTCCTGCACATATTATCATGTTCTACAGTACTTAAACTCTATTTTAGCCAGTAGCACTTGCCCCTGTTTCATAACATCTCTTCAAAAACCTGCACGAGCCTTTTTAAACACAAAGACTACAAACTCAGACAGAAAAAAACACCAAAATGAGATAAACCACACAAAAAAAAATATTGAAAAACATGGAAGTAAACTTTGAACTAATAAGTGATAGTGAAATGGAAGAAATAGTTAAGAACATACCAGAAACCATGAAGAAACGATCATCAAGCAAGGAAGTTCTTCAACTACAAGAACAAGTACTACAGCATAACATGACCGATACAGAAGGCAACAGTATGACAAATCATACACTTCAGAAAGGTAAAAAAAAATTTCAAGCCTAAACCACACAGAAACCTAACAAACGACATGCAGAAAAAACCCTAAAAAAATAGAAACACTAGAATTAGAAAAAGGAGAATCAAGTACAAGAAAATAAATACAGTGGGCTATAAACATATTTCAAAACTGGCAAAAACAAAAAAAAAACTACAGCATAGACTTGCATACTATTACACCAGAAAACTTCAACACAATACTTAGAGAATTCTATGCTACAGTATGAAACACAAACTTAGAAGAATATGTAATAAGTGCATTTGTATCTCTACGTGCAGGACTCAAAAGAGATATAAATAACCAGCCATTAAATAGAAAGATTAACATAATAACAGATATACATCTAACAAAAGCAAATAATGCATTTAAAGCAGTATTTAAAAATTACAGAAGACAAGGAACAGATACAGCAGAGCACCATCACCCACTAACAATACAAGAAATAACACAACTGAGAAATAGCCAAGTACTTTCCCCAAACACAGCAGATGGACTCATCAGAAAAGTCTGGTTTGACATACAACTACACTTCACAAGACATGGAAATGAAGGAATACAATACCTGACATAAGACAGTTTTACAATAAAGAGAGATAAAAACGGCACAGAATATGTAACAAAAAATTTTAATGAGCATACAAAAAAACACACAAAACGTGATCACACCACAAAACATTTACTAAGAAGATTCATGTTTGAAAACCCCACAGACCCTTTATGTCCTGTAAAAAAATTAAAAAATACCTTCAAAAAATGCCACCTAATATAAAAGCACTGCTTCGCCACCCAAAAAAACACCCACGACATGTACTGGACAAAATGGAAACATGGTACTCAACACAACTTATGGGAATACATTATCTTTCAAAAATGTTACCAGAAATATGTAAACTAGCAAACCTATCAAAGAGATACACAAACAACTCCTTAAGAGCAACAACAGTAACATTCCTATCACAATCAGGGATTGAAGCATGACAAATAATGACTGTGACAGGATATAAAAGTGAAACATCACTACAATACTATTGACAACTATCCGTAGATGAATTCAAAACATGGAAGAAAATAATATCTCAAACACATCAATAAACACTAAAAAATCCAATAAATGAAGATAATATCAATAATACAACAGACAACGGACCAACAAAAAAAATGAAGCTATATAACACAGAACATCCACACCTAGAAAATGAATCAGAAAAACCACAAGACAAACAACAAAAAAACTATGGAACAATAAACATCTACAACATAGAAACCCAGCAAAACAAGTAAGTAAATGTATACATATATATAAGTAAAATCATATATATATATATATATATATATATATATATTTAATCATATATATATATATATATATATATATATATATATATATATATAAACATAAAGCTAACTATAAACACAATCTCTCATTACAGGTACTACACTAACAAGAACGCACGTCAACATCTGAGCATAGACAACCATCAAGTCAGAAGCAATACAGAAATATAATAGAAACTATAACATGAAGACAAACCAAAATCTTTAAAACTATATCTACTTATATAATTATTTCCTAACATTTTATGAAATTGTAATAAATTAAAACACACATAAACAATAAACACAAAGTTAAAGTGTGGACTATTTTATCTCACAAAAAGTGTAAGAATACAAAGTAAAGCAAACAAAAATCTAAATAACAACGACACAAAGATAACACAACAAAAATCTAACACCACTGTATAATAGCAATAACCCACAGCTGGGTTTGGACGATGCTGGATTTACCCACAATTGGCTTTGTTTGGTCACTAGGGCTTCGACCTCATGACCAAACCATGCCAACCATGGGTAAATCCAGCATTATCCACTTCCAGCCATGGGTTATTGCTATACTGCATGTTGTAATAATTTAAGATAGTTTGATTATTCCAAAATGAAACAATGTTTATGTTTGTATATGTAGTTTTATAACTTATGGTTAGTCTAATACATAAAATGAATTTTTTTTGGGGGGGCTTACTTATTTTCCTACAAAATTGTTCAATGTATAATTAAGGAAAGTCTAGGTTGAAACAGCTTCTTGATGTTTGTTTTTGAAAATAAGTTACTGTCTCTGAGTAGAACTGTTAAATTTTTGTCATATAAAATTTGATATATAATATATCTTTAGAGGTAGTAGCAATGAATAGTGATTAGATAATATGTGGATGATGATTGAAAGTGGTTTGCATGACTGTCATTAAACCAGGAATGCTTAATTCCATATTAAGGGATGTAAATAGATTAGAATCTAGAATGTTAGTAGTTAGTTTAGTGAGAATGTCCATGACAAAATTTCTCTTATTTAAATATAGATTTATGGCTCAAAACTGTAATTTAACTTTATCAGATTTGTTTTATTGTAGTTGATATCTACCTATAAATGTATTTATTTAAATAGCAATGATGTTAAAAATCCAATGAAGAGAGATATTTTAATCAAATATCTAAATTAAATGAAAGCTCAGATTTTTTTGCAAGAAACACATGTGATGAAAAAAGGACTTAGGTTACTTTTTTAAATATTACTCAATACTTGTAGATTCATACAATAAATCTAAAAGGAGAGGCATTCTAATACTCAGAAAGAAGTAATTGATTATGCTTAGAGTAATTAAAACTTATTCTGATAAAAGTGGAATGTTGGGATTGGTTGTACTCAAAATAAATAATACATTTTACAAGTATTTTTATATCTATTGGGTTCTGGAATTGGCTCTAAATTGGTAAAATAAATCTAGATATTATAGCATTACATTTGAAAGGTAAAATTTTATTGGATGGTGACTTTAACTACATTTTGACAGAGAAAGATACTTCCAAGGAGAAAAAGCCTAGATTATCTGCTATTGCCAAACAATTAAAATATTTTATAGACTCAATGAATTTAACTGATATGTAGGAAATAAAATCATCAAACTCTCTCAGTTACAGACAATATTCATACAGATTCGGTACCCAAACAAATATTGATAACGGTTTTATGTCTAATGGTTTATATTCTAAAATTGAAGAAGTTTTGATAATTTTGTATCTATTCATAATGTGGTGTCTTTTAATTTTAAAGTAAAAGCTGGTGATATGGTTTATTAGCAAAGAATTCCAGATTATATTATAAAAATCAAAAGTTTCCGAGAATGGGATTTAAAAGAATTTAAGTCAGTTTTGGAATTTAACAATAATGGTGAAGTTTCTGATGTTATTTTATGGGACAAATTAAAAGCATATGTGTGTGTGTGTGTGTGTGTATATATATATATATATATATATATATATATATATATATATATATATGTGTGTGTGTGTGTGTGTGTGTGTGTGTGTGTGTGTGTGTGTGTGTGTGTGTGTGTGTGTGTGTGTGTGTGTGTGTGTGTGTGCGTGTGTATAGAGTTGAGTTAACACTGATACATAAGTGGAAGGAATGGGATAAAGAGTTAATGGATTTACAATTAAAAATTAATAATTTAAAATTAAATTTAAAGACTAATGACATGCCTGTGAACTCTGAATTGAAAGTTTTAAATCAGATGTATATAGAAATATTAAATCATAAAGTTTCAATAAACATGGAAAAAACTTAAGTTACAGCCTTATTCCTTTAACCCCTAAAACATACATTGATTAGCTATTAAAGCCACAATATTAAATAATATAAACCACATCAAAGAAATTGTATATACGTGGGTAATAACATTAGACAAACAACAGATTTAAAAGAAATATTGAGGTTTTTAGGAGTCACTATGAATCAATTAATAATATCTACTTTAGATTATAATGATATAACTAATAGCTTCCTATTGGAAAACATAACACATAACTTGAGTAAAGAATACAATTCTAAATTAAATAAAATAATTTCTTTCAGAAAATTAAAAGAACAAGTTACAATCTAAAAAAATAATAAAGCTCCCAGCTTAGATAGCATAATTTCTGAATTATATAAAATGATTCCTGGTAATATTTTAAGAATACTTTTAAGAGCTTTTGAAGAAATTACAAGCGCTCAAAATATCTTTCCCACCTGGAAATTTGCATCAACATCACCGATATTGAAACAAGATAAAGACCCTAAATTATGTTCTTCTTATAATCCTATATTACTTTTGAATGTTAATTATAAGATTTTTTTTATGTCTATTCTGGCAAAAAGATTAAATCAAATGGTGTCAATGTTAATTGAAGAAGACCAAACAGGATTAATTTTAAACAGGAAAGTAGAAGTTAATGTCATTAGACTTTTTCCTTAGATAGACGTAGCTAATAAGAAAAAAGAAAGAACTCTCAATTATAAGTTTAGACTTAGACAAAGCCTTTGAATTCATTAATTGTGTATATTTATTTAAAGTACTTAAACAATATAATGTTTCTTTAGAGTTTATAGATTTAATATATAAATTATATAAGGGCTCAGCATCATTTGTCAAAATTGGGCCATTTATGTCTAAATCTGTTAAAATGCTAAAAGGCACTAAACAGGGATGCCTGTTATCTTCTCTGTTGTTCACCTTATCAATAGACCCCTTTGATAATTTTATTGGCTAGAATACAAAGATAAAGTGATTTTCTTTGGATGAAAACTGTAGTTCTAAAATCCAATTATTTGCAGATGATATTTTACTGACAAGTAGAGATATTGAATCTTCATTGGAACATATTCTTGGAAAAATAAAACATTTTGAGAAAATTTCTTGTCTAAGTTTTAATCATAGCAAAACTGAAACTTTGTTAATTAATAAAAAAATACCCACTTAAAAAACTATAAGGAATTCAATTGGAAAAAATAAGCAACTCAATTATTTGTGAATTATTATAAAATCTTGTTGGAAAGAGTCTACTTTAGCAAATTATAAATATTTAATTAACACAATCTCAAAAACAATAGATAATTGGAATAACATATTTTTCACAATGGAAAATAACCTTATGTTAATACAAATGGTAATATTACCTACATATTATTTCTTCTACAATCATTAATTTTACTCTCATCAAAAATTATTAGACAATTAAATTATATGTTATTACATTTTTTCTGGTTTCCTCAAAAAACAAGAATAACATGTTATTGGGATGTTACAAGTTGGGAAGAAGGTAGAATTGGTTTTCCACACATTGAATAATATGCTAAGGCTGTTATATTAGATATAGTGAGTCATTTGTTAAATTCTACATACACATCAAATTGGAAAGGATTCATGGAAATATTTTAATGTCGATGGAGATACCAGAAGTAAATACTGAGTTACTGGCAGATATAAATAAATTATATTGGATTATAAAAGGTTTTAGTTTGAAATCTAGAAAACATTCTGTATCTATTCCTTTTGTTAATTATGTCTTAACCACATTTATAAGTTTCATAAATAGTAATTATCTTGTGAAAGATTTATTGGTTCTAATGTTTCCTATACCCTTCACAAATGGTTGTTTGGAATCATTTAATTTAAATAAAATGTTAGATCTTAGACAAAATGGCTTAAAACTCTGTTACCAATGGCATAAAATGCTGGTACCAATTTTAGATGGCAATAAATTATATAATGCTGACTATCTTTTTGCTAGATATAATATAATGAATAACAGTTGTAAGGCAGATAAATATTTCATGAATTTATCAATAAGGTACAAATAGCCATAACTATGAACTCAAAGAACATACCGGAATATTACATATTTTTCTTTATGATTAATAATGATAAGGTTAAAAATAAATCTTGCTTATAAATAATCAATAATTTATAAGATCTTAAGAGCTGAATTTACAACATTTGATTTATCTTACTGAGACTACTCAACAGGAATTAATAATTATTTTCAAGTGTTAATAAAAATTAATGCTCAAGTCTATAAGTAGTACAATATAATCACTGTTTTAACATGGAAATATTTATGTAAACATTTCTTAACTCCACATAAAATAGCTTTACTCTATAAGAAATAAAGTATAAAATATTGCAGATGTGATAAGGTTTTAAATGCAAATTCAGTCCATATGGTTTTACAAAGCATAAATGTTGCATTATGGTCAGAATTCAGAAATTTTGCAGAGGCATTGTGGTCAGATAATTGCTCTGTTATAATTTCTTAAATTATATTTAATGTTCCAGTTCCAGACTCCATACCAAAAGCACAAGTTTCTCTCCTTTGGTCCCTTCAAAAAAGTTATCAGACTAAATTGCAAAAGTAAAAATAACACCTCATTTAATGAATTTATTGGTTAGCAAAAAATGTGTGTAATACGGAATTGCAAGCTACTTATATAAGGGCATCAAATATTACTCATAAGCATGTGTCATGCCTAAAGCTTAAAGATTTATTGGATAAGTTTTAATTGGTTTGTGCAATGTTTATTTTGTCATGGACCCTGTACATAGTTTTATTTGTTCTTAAGTTACTTGTTATGTTACAAATGTGTTGATTTTTTCCTGTTTAAAAAATACAATAAATAGTTATTTAAAAAAATGGGATGAACAAAGACCACAAAACAGATTCATTTTTTTCAAATATTACTTCAGTTTTGAAATGCTACTATAATTTACTTTAAAATCAACAGAGCAACTGCTTTTTGTATCAGCTGGTATTTTTTGAACAATAAAAAGCCTGAAACTTTAATGTCTGACTTTACTGACTGATACTCTCGTTCATTTACCAGTAAATGAGCTGTTCTGCTAAGTTAGGTATGGTTCTGACAGTATGGTCTACTGCCATAGTTATAAATTGGTGTAAATAACATTGATCTCCACTTATTTGCTCAGTAATAGTGGTAATAGACAAAAACAATCAGTAGTGAGGTAGGTTCCCACAGATATGTGGAAATACATACAGTAAGCATGAGATGTTATCAGGAATTATTATAAAGTTATAAGCAGAGAGCAAGAATAGCTGGATTCCAGTTCACAGACTACAAATTTGCATATATATATATATATATATATATATATATATATATATATATATATATATATATCTATATGCACACACACACACACACACACGCACACACATGCACACACACACACACACACACACACACACACACACACACACACACACACACACACACACACACACAAACACAAACACACACACACACACACACACACATATATATATTTATACATATCCTACATCTATATCTGATATATATATATATATATATATATATATATATATATATATATATATATATCTCGTATGACACCAGTAGACATCAGAAAATCCTAGGACATACAGTCTTTTAATAAATTTCATCTGGACTAATATTGACAAATGCAAGCACTGGATGCTACATTTATGAAATAACAACTTGTCTTTGACAAATTCTAATAAAACATTTACACACTGAATGAGAAGTTTTCTTTGAATGTTTTTTTCACTAAACACCGAATGCCAGTGGCAACATTTCCTGAGTAATGTCATCAGTCCCAGTGTCAGTCTCTGTGAATTCCCTCAGTTGGTGCTATAAATGTTTCTGAATGTGGAAAGATGGTAGTGATTGTAGTGCTTCTTGAACTCACAGGAGAGGAATAATCATTGAGGTGCTGTCTTTTCATTCTGCATGACATCATTGTACCTTCTGAACTCCTGATGAATGCTATACACTTCATATAATTACTCTTTGATGTAATCTGTAAATGTTACACATGGCATGACATCATGTTAGTTATCTTTGTGAGGATATTGACTTAAATGCACTACATATATCCTCCCACTGTTTCTTTGTGAACTGCTTAGCCAATCTCTCTTCGCAATCCTGTCTAACCTCCTCTAATTGATTCTTATACTATGTCTCCCAAATATGCAACAAAATATAGAAGATTTAGGATTTTTGCTTGGAAATATTTACATGGATTTTTTTATACCCCAACTAGTCTCCAGAGGATTTATACTCAGGTAGATAAATGATGGAGGTGTGGCAGGCAAGAAAGAGTAATTGGCAACATATTTTCTGGGAGTGCCGTGAGTTGGCAGACTTTAAGGATTCCCTGTGGGATGCACTGTCAGAGATGTTAGGTGGGCCGATTGGTATGATGAGGGAGATAATTTCTCTGAGCTATGGTACGGAATCAGAATTGCCTATACATGGTAAGGCTTTGTTGTGTCTAATTATGGTGGCTGCCAAAAAACAATTACTAGAAAATGGAAATCAAATTCTTAACCAACTTTATGAGAAGTAGCTAAGATGGTAACAGAGATAAAACAATTGCAATTGGGATCATTAGAAAAGGGTAGGAACAAATGACATAAGAAAAAAATGGAAATTGTGGGATCAATACATGCAGAAGAAGAACAAGGTTTAAAAGAAGGTATAATTTGAATGAGTTAAGTAATGTTTTACTGACAATGACTGGCTATAAGTCATGTTGGATGTTTGCATCTACAGTTTTGTCAGCATGGTTTTCAATGTATAACATTTACAACTGCAATTGTGTCAATATGGTTTATTTTTATTTATATAAATGTAAAATTGCCTATGTCATATATGATAATTTAATAAAGATTTTTTTTGTTAAAAAAAATAAAGAACTTCTAATTTCTCAAAAAAGAGGAGTTTATGGACTGGTGGCTGGGATTGTAATATTGTGTTAAAAAATAGAAATAGAAAAAAATATATACATATACCAAATATGATAAATGTGGAAGGCAGTCAGGTTGTCATAAACATGTATTTTTTGTGAGAAAAAGAAAATTAAAAGGGATATATACCAAAGAAAAAGAAAGGAAATTGATGAAAAAGATATATGTAGCTAATGATTGAGGGATGGTATATTGGATAAGGTGTTTGACTCACAGACACAAGGTACACTGTTTGATTTTTCACCTTTAGGAGGAAAATTGGATAGGCTAGAATAGCCTATTAAGAAAGCTAGTCTGGTAATTAGCTATGAATTTATGAAACCATGAATCTAAGGAAAATGGAAAATAAAAACTTTAGGGTGCTTTCTGTAAATGTGAATAGTATTTGGAATTTAGTAAGAAGAATACGGATTTTGGAGTGGTGTAATGCATGTGATGTAAATGTAATTATATTAGAATACACAAGGTTTTTAACAAATAAATGAAAGATTGCAGACAGAGAAACTATGGGGAGGAAAGATAATCTGGAATTTGGGAAATGAAAGATGTTCTGCATTAGCCATATTCTGTAGAAATACAGTAAAGATATTAGATGTTACTACAGCCAAATTGAAAAGATTAATGATTGTAGATTTAAAATGGAAAGAGCAAGAGAAAGCATGGAATGAAGGAAAAAATAGATTACTAATATTGTTATGAAAAGATAATATTCCTATGAAAAAAATTTATAATAATTGATCTGAATGGTGGATGATATTTAAGGAAAATATAAAAAAGTTTTTACTGTGGAAATATGATGTAAGAAAATTAGAGAAAGAAAACTATAAATAAACATATAAAGATGCACTGGAAGATTTAGAACATAATGGTAGTAAGTACTTTGACAAAGAAAAAGAATTATATGAAAGAAATCAAGAAAAACACACGTATTGTTGTATAAGCAAAGATAGTTTTACAAGGAAAAAAAGATTAAGCAGATTACTAAAGGAAGATGGTAGTGTAATGAGAGGAATAAAAATGTAAAAGGAGTATTAGAAAGAACTCTGGAAAAGATTATGAATCATGCAGTACAACATATACAAGAAATCTTTAAAGAAAAAATGAAGGTAGTGTATAAAACATAGAAAGTAAAAAAGTTAGAAAAAATAGAGCTGGAAAAGGAGATTTTTTTTATATGAGCTAGATAAAGTACTAGGACAAGTAAATATAGATTCAAATGCAGGACAAGATGGAATAGGGTATGTAATGTATACGATTTAAAGGATTGGCAATTTCTTTTTTGATTGAATGCTTAAATTAAGGTTTTTATGTATAAAGCAGTATGTAGTGGGTACTTAAATTCATATGGGAGAATGAAGATAGAAGACAATTGAAAAACTTGAGACTGATAGTATTGAATAATAATAATTAAACTATTTTTTATGAAAATAATACCAAAGAGATTTGAAAATGAATTGGAAAATATTGTGAAAGATACTAAGCATAGTAAAATGGGAAAAGGTTGCCAAGGATTATTAATGATAGTGAAATTGTAGATGATATTATGAATAGAAAAGAAGAAGCAAAAATCATGATAGGAGACCTTAATAAGACATTTGATACAACTGAACATAAAATCTTATGGATAATAATAAAAGAATATAATATAAGTGAGGTAGTAATAACAAAGTAAAAATATTATAAATGGCTGATTAAGCCAAGAGGTACATAGGAAGAGTGGTGTAAGACGGGTATGTCTAATGACCCTTTGTATTAGTTATTAATGCAATAGTATGTGAAATAAATCACAAAATGAAGGATGTGGGGTATATAACACCTGAAGGGTTAAGAATTGCAGTTCTGCTAACATTTGCAGATGATGTTATAAAAACTGCAAAAAACATTGGATAAAAGAAATAATAATTTGCACATATGAGTGTCTAGAAGTCATAAAGACAGCTTTGAATAAAGAGAAAAGTAAACGTTTAGGTGATGTAGTAAAGCTGGGTTATATATTTTACAATGTATGAAATTTCTGTGCTAGGTATAAAATTTGGAAAGAAATATGTAAATAGAATTCAATGGGAAAAACAATAGAAGAAATAAAACAAACCGGTCTTTTCTGGAGAACATATGAATTATAATTCAGAAAAAGGCTTATTTGATAAATTCAGTGCTGATGGGAAAAAATAGCCTACTTAGCAAGTGTATTTATGTTGCCAACAGTGTTTGGAAAGGAATTATTGCAGATAATCTTTTCATTTTTATGGGGGTTTAGATTAAACCCAGTAAAAAGAGAAGCTTTGTGTGTAAATAAAGTGAAAGGAGTTTTAGCGTTAATTAATGTAGTGGTATATGCTGCATCATTAAACCTGTACAAAGCATTAAAGTGGATAAATGAAAAAAGTAAGAGATTAGTAGTAAAATTGTATAAATATAAGCATGATAAATGTTGGGGTATGGTAAAAAAGAGTAAGAGGAAAAACAGTATAAATGAAGAACTAAAATGTTACCATAAAATATTATTGTGGAAAATAAAATTGATATAGGAAAAGTATGGTAGAATGCAATGATAAAACATTACTATGTAAAACCATAGGAAAATCTAACAGATGAAAAATTAAGGCTATAAAAATAAGAGGCAAATAGTGTAATCAGAAAGTAGAATGCCAAGACTTTTTGTGGAGACTGGTAATAGATAAATTGCCAGTAAACGGAAATATGGCATATAAAAAGAAAAGTGATTGACTGTGTTTACATAGTCAAGAAGAAGAAACTACAGAACATGTGTTTTTGAAATATAAAGAAGTAAAACATTTATGGGAAATTATTTATTTATTTATTATTTTTATTTATTTTACATTTGTTAACCGGGCTAGACTGGCTGGATACATGTCCATTTTCAGCAGAGGCCCGAGGAGAAAAGCTCCACTATCAGACTAAGACAATACATGAGGAATACTTTACTAATAAATCAATCTTTTTTTTTTTTAAAAAGAGACAAAAACAAAAATGTACAAAGACAAAATACAGTTTGTCTGGACTAATTTGAGTAGGTAACAAACAGAGTTCAAACAGAGTTCACATTATGTGGCTGAGGAGTTAAGCTCAGGCACCAAAATATAAAGTTGAGTTAAGGATATCTGTAGTAAAGCTAAATAAATTAATCATCGGTCAGAAGGCTAGAAGACAGATTTGGCAGTTAGCAGAGGGAAAGGAAACTGATGGTTACAAGTGTTAAAAAAGCAAGTTAGAAGGTAAACAGGTAGATAGGTAGTAAAGCTATGGGAAAAAGGGGATAAAAGATAGATAGAAATTGTGGATAGAATATGATTACATAGGGTAAAAGTATTTTAACATAGTTAAATGTTAAGAAATTCAAGTTGAAAAGGAGAGTGTGGAAGCAGGATAGAGATGAAATGCTATGGTAGTAGGGTAAAGATGGTCTAGGTATGGCTGAAAAGTATATAGAGAGAGGATGGCTATACGATGAAGTAGGCAATGAGAATGGAGAAAAGAGTGAAGGTCCAGTGAAGGGGGCTGAGGATGTTAGTCTAGGTAAGAAAGGGAGTGGAAAGAATTGCAAGTAGCAGACTGTTTAGAGTAATGAACAGTACTATGCTCAGTCAGGATTGGAGCAGGGGCAGAGCCAGTGAATTAGTAGGTGGTTTTTTATCTGTTTTTTGAAAAGGTGACATGATGTTAGGGAGGTCAGTTCAGTGGGAAGTTTATTCCAGTAAGAACCGATAGTGTTTGCAAATAGGGAATCACCTGATTTGTTATGAGATTTCAAGGTAGTAACTAGTAGCTTGTTGGCTGATCTGAGTGTCTTGAGATTCTTATAAGGTGTGATGAGTTTATTTAGTATGGGTATATTGGAGGGGTAATGAAGAATTTTGAAGGTGATGATTAGTTGTTGTAGGAGAATAAGGTTCGGGAGTTCAAGCCAGTTGAGTTTCTTTAAGTTAAGACAGTGGTGAGTTAGGAAAGGTGAGCCAGTGGCAAATCTGGCTATACTGTGGTAGGCAGTATTCAGTTTCTGAAGATTGCCTTTAGATAAGTTGACAAAGGAGGGGGAGGCGTAAGTTAGTGTAGAGATAAGGTGAGTTTGGGCAAGGGCTACTCGGGAGGATGAAGTGAGATAAGGCTTTAGCCTGTATAGGGCACCAATCTTTTTATTGACAGTTTTGATAGTTAAATCAATGTGACAGTCAAACTTTAGCTGGTTATCTATGGTGACGCCTAGGAAAGCTATGTAAAAATATTTATCTGAAGATATAAAAGAAGTGGATAAAAAACATGCCTAACATTAAATATGGATGTTATAAGAATAGTAGAAAAGAATATGTTAGAAGAATAGATATATGTTCTTTAATGTTATATGGAATGAAAGATTAAATTAAATTATGTTTAATGGTGAATGGATTTTAGCAACAATATTAAGTAAATTCAGATGGTGGTTATGGAAAAAGGAGTGGGGCTCCAATATGGATGAAAACTTAGTATGATTGTGAAGGAAACCATGAATATGAATTTCTGAAGGATAATTTATATGTTCCTGTACCTTCCAAATTAACCAAATCTCATACCACACAAATCAGAAACAAAAAAGGCTTTAACCACATAAATTCATATCAGCCTTAAAAAGTTGTAACTGGGATTCTCTCAAACAACTGCCTCTAGATGATGCAGTTAACTCCTTTAATACAACTTTTCTAGATATTTTAAACGGCCATGCTCCCCCAGAACCATTAGAGTTAAAGCCAACTATGCATCCTGGCTGAGTAAGGAATGCCTATCCCTACTCAAAGCCAGAGACAAGGCCTGAGAACAATACCACAAATACAAAACCCAAACTACAAAACAATCATTCCTAGAACTCCAAAACAAAGCTAAGAAACTTGTAAAACAGGACAAAATCAACCACTACCATAATATTCAGTAAAAAGCACCATAATAACTACCAAAATTTTGGGTTGCAGTTAATAACATATTATCACCAGGCAAAGCATCTATCCCCACTCCAAACTCTAACAACAACTCTGAAAATATAGCAACCTAATTTAATGCACATTTCACAGAAATTTCCTAGCTCTGCTTAATTCTAAAAACATCTCCAACATCCTTGCCCCAATAGCTCCCCAACTCAACAACACTTCCCAAAATAGCCCTAGCCACTTTACATTACAACCAGTGTCAGTGGATACCATAAAAAATTACTGCATAAACTAAAACCAATTACCCTAGCTGGAGACAATCTTCCAGTGAATTTCTGCAAATAGTTGCAGAAGGAATAGCATACCCAGTAGCAATACTCATTAACAGATCAATCTCTGAGTGCATAATATCTGCTATTTAGAAGATATACTGCATAATACCATCTACACAAAGGAGGCAATTCCATCAAACTTAGTGACCATCATCCAATTGCCATCCTCTTACCCTTATCTAAAAGCCGTGAAAGAGTCATCCATACTCAAATCATGCACTACCTTCATACCCACAAACTTCTATCAAATACACAACACAGTTTTCACCCCTATCACAGTACCACTGCAGCACTTATGCCCTTTACTAATGCAGTTAACCACCATAGAAATTTAGGGCAATTCATGTCTGCCATATTTTTAGACTTGTCCAAAGCCTTTGATATGGTAAATGACAACAAATTGATCAAAGTCCTCTCCTCCTTAAACCTTAGTAGCTCCTCTATCACCTGTTTCCAAAACTACTTATCAAGGTGTCAGCAAGCCATACTGTGGAAAACACCACCTCTCCTCCCTCCTGTCAGTTTCCTTAGGGTCCCACAAGGCTCATTCTGGGGACCTCTACTCTTTTCCCCCTATACCAACCAACTCCACACCTCCACTCATCAGGCCTCTGTAATACAATATGCAGATGACTCTACTCTCATATGCTCAACCTCCTCCTTACAAGACCTCCGTACCATAACCCAAGATTAATTTCTATCATTTGAAAAGTGGCTCACCAATTCTCAACTCATTCTAAACCCCAATAAAACCAAGATTCTTCTCTTTTACCAATCACAAACTCCCTCCTGCTACTCACCTAATGTTCACCCTACAGTCCAAAAAATCTATTATTACCCTAGTAGCACATAGTAAATTGCTAGGGGTTAAAATTGACAACAATCTGAAATTCGATATCCATATAACACAAAAAGTTCACAAAAATTGAGGTCTTCTTTACAGAAACAAACAATATTTAACTAGATCCACAATAGCTACCATTGCCCATACACGCCTCCTATCAACTCTCCTATATGCCTCCCCAGTACTAACCAACCTCCATAAAACTGATATTGCAAAACTAGAAACCTATTAAAATAAAATTGCCAGATTCACTTTTGATGCCACGCACAGGTCACACCATTGTACTGCTCTTAAATAACTAAATTGGCTAGAACTCCCTCAACTTTTCCAATATAAACAACTAACCTTTGTCCATAAAATCCTGCATGAACTGGATAAAATACCCACTCTCAAAAATTTTGTGCAACTATACATCTCTTCCAGAGCCCTCCATTCCAATGATAAACTCCTTTTAGAAACCACCAAGGCTAACAACTCAGCTGGGGAATCTCTATTCTCAAATGTCATTCCTAAAATGTGGAAAAAACTGCTTACCTCTATTTCCTCCAGCTGCTCCAAAGCACAATTAAAAAAAAAAAAAACTCCTATCTACTCACTTAGAAAACATCTGGCTTTGTTCTGCTACCCTTCTGGTTAAAGTTCAGTATACCTATATACACCTAGCTCATTTAGTGCTTCCATACTTCATATACGTATCTGATTTCCACTCTATCTTGCCTTCTTCCTTATCTAATTGTATATACTCAAGTATCACAAGTTATGTTATTGTAACCTCTAAAATACTGCATTACCCATGTACTATTGGTGAATGTGTTTGTTCTGGAAAATCCTTCATGTTTTTCATTTGTTAATTTTGCAAATTTTTTTTTTTATTAATTCTGTTTATTTTGTTATAATCGTTAATTTCCAAAATGTGTCTCTCTCTTACTGCTGGAGCTTTTCTCCATGGGTTTCCACTGAAAAAGGACCTGTGTCCCATCAGACTTTCCCGGTAAACAAATGTAAAATAAATAAAAAATAATAAATTGTGTAACTAGATTTGTATATCTATATATTTCTACATTTGTAAATATCTATAAATATATTGTAAATAAGAGTTCTATCTATATATAAATAAAGGACCCCTACTCACTGACACATTTCCTGTTTTCTGGCAAGTAGGTGCTGGAGAAGGAAGCAAAATGGTGACACCATCTGGATCATTGACCTTGAATGATAAAAAATACATCTGCAGTTAAAGAACCTACATAATGTTGATGTGGAGGAGAAAGGAGATGTGGTTGAAGAGTTGAGTGTGTCAAGTGGAAAAGGATGAGAGGTAAAGTGGTGACTGGAAGAGAGGCTTACCATTGCTGTATGCTAGTCAAGATGAATTAAAGGATAATGTAACCCTGTCATGGGATGACATGACTGAAAATATTCTTACATCCCTTATAAAAACATACTATAATTGATCAATATTTTATACAGGACTGAATGATTTTGCCAGTGGGTTTTAAAGCACCAGATGTACAGTATTTTATGTATCTGGTCTGAGAATAGTTTTGTGATTTTACTTCTGAGAGTGTGGGACTATTAAATAAATTTTTGGACATGTATAAGAAAAATACTACCGGAATTAATATGTTTTCCCAGAGCAAATGGTACAATCTTTTAGGAAAATATTTATATAATTTTGACCAATAAAATAATGGACAGTGATATCACTGATTTATTAACAGAAATATGTGAAAATGTTAAAAGTGTTAAAAGTCTAAAGATGATAGAAATATATGCAATGGAGCATGGAGATGTGATGTGACACTCAAATTTGAAGACGAAAATATGATACACTTGCCTAATGTTGTTTGTTTGTATTTCAGGATGCATGGGGGTATTAAAATACTGGAGACAGCCTACAGCATGTTTCTTAGCAGTGATACAGTGCATTTATGTAATCAGTGTGATTAAAAGTGTTGTCAGCAATGTAAGGAAAGGGGATATGCTAAACAGGCTATGGAGTAGAAAATGTAAACTTTTACTGCACTTATGGTTTTATTGTGAAGATAAAGAAGAGGAACAGAGTAAAGAAAAAGGTGATGAATGTTTGCAACAAGGAAAAGCTGGAAGTGAAGGGGTGAAGTGGAAGAAGAGAATACAGAGAAAGATGGACAAACATCTAAAATGTTAATATACAAATATGATTAGAGAAAGAAGAGATGGTTACACAAAACAAGTATGAGATGTTTAAGGAAGAAAGTGGATAGAGACAGAAATGGAAGAGCAGGGAATGAGGGTGTTTTCAAAACAATCTCCCCTGGATTCATGAAGCTCCATACAAGAATAAGGCTATTCTTGCACGGAGTGGTTTGTGCCCATGTAGGATAGCAGCGTGCCTTGCATATGCATGAAGATGCACTGCTATCTAATCTAAATGGATATGAATCAGGAGCAAGTGCAGGGGGCATGTGTCAGCAGTGCCTGCACATGAAACACTCCCCCTTCACTCTGAAAGTGCTGTATGGCACTTTCTGACACAGATGATTGTCAATCTATATAATATTAAAGCCTGGCTCTAATATTATATAGTAAATGAGTGTCCGCAGACACTGAAATGTAAATAGCTAACATTTCAGTGTCTGCAGACACTGAAAAAAGAAACATCAGCCTTCAAGTGCACCCCCTGAAATGTATGCACTCTTGCCCTATATGCATGGAAGCAGTAGGGCAAGAGGAAAGGAAAAGAAATTTAATAAATGTAATTTTTTTATCAAATAAATCCAAAGTTTAAGCAGTGCACAGCTTGTTTGCACAGCCCGCTGCTATGTTTAGCCTGGCTGAAATCCTGAAAATGATAGACAAGTGCTACTGTGAGAGCAAACATCATCAAGCTGCTGTAGCATAGTGGTACAGCCATGGTATAGCATGTAGAACATGCTTGGTTTGAATCTCTCCTCTACCAAATTATTTAATAAACATTTAAGGAATTTGAATGATAGATGTTAATCATATGGCTCATGTATAGCACAGTAGGGGTGGGAATATGGAAAATATAAATGTAAAAAATAATTTATAAATTTAATGACAAAAAGTAGAATTAAACAATGCTTTGCTAGTGTAAGCACTGCTTACCTGCTTTCAGCTCTGCTTAGCTGGTGTAAGCATTGCTATGCATATTTGCATGGAGCTAAGCATAGTGCAGCATATTAAAACTGGCCAATCAAGAAAAATTGTGGGAGAAATGCCCTATTTAAACTGCACAGGTGGGAATACAGAGATAGCCATTTGGGATTGCACACAGCAGGACCAAAATATTTTGCCTTGGTGAAGGTGTGCGCTTCCAAGCCCAACATTGGGGCATTCAGGAGTCCAGGGTCATGGTTGGGCTCCTAGTTAAGAAAACATGATGGCAGGATGCTGCATGGCCAATACCAGGGCTCACAGTACAAAGCGGTGGCCTGGGACCAGCTTGCACATGATCTCACCAGTGCCACTGGCATACCCCAGACTGGTGAGCAGATACATCATCACCATAATGACCTGAAGTGGAGGACAGTTGCACTCTTGGACCAGTGGGTCCAAGAAACGCGAGTGCAGGATGTCCCACTTGTCTGTAAGTATACAGTGTTATGTATCTCTAACTAAGTATGGAAAAAGTTTAACTTGTGACTGTGCAGGTGTGATTAATGTGTGATGTCTACCCATACAGCTGCTGTGGAGAGGTCCCAGAATTTTGAAGCTCATGCCCAGCGACTGGCCCAGCTGCAACATCAGTATGGTCAGTACAGAATACCCCCTACTATTAGCAGTAAGAAATCAAAATTATAGTAATGGTAGTACTGCCTGTATATATAATTATACTGTAAAAGTCATGAATAAATGCCTGTGTCAGGCTGCCAGTGTTACAAAGGAGTATTCCCAGCTGCTGTGTAATACAGATATCAGTAGTAAACAAGGTACAATATGCAGGAGAGGAATATTAGAATATGTATGAGTGTGCCTGAATGAACCTGCCAAGAAAGTGCCATGTCAGGGTTACTGTAACAGAAATGCAAAGCATTCCACTGTGCAGATCATGCAGGAATAGTAATTGTGGATTTCTGAGTCATACACAGATATGTATGGTAAAACTAATAAAGGTGATCCTAAACACTGGTGTGTGTCATCTCACTTTTACCTGACAAATAGAAATGTGTATGTCCTGCAGAATGCATTAACAGGGTTGAACTGATTTAGCAATGCTTGCCTGCATACTTTAGAATGGGCATGTCAGATAACTGAAAAAAGCAACAGTACATATTCCCATCAGAATGTGTTTTACTTGTTTGTCTGCCAACATTGTCCTGTGTTAACCTTTCAGTTTCAGCCGCATGTAGCAGTGAATGTACTGAAAAATGTACAATGCTAACAGGTGCAGACTTAAATCCAACACTGTGTACTCAGGAATCTAAATTGCAGCATTTAGTTTTAAAACAGTCAAATGTGCAATCCAGCTAATGTGCACATGTTTCACAAACAGTGACACCAATGTCTGTTGTGTATGCATATGTTTTACTGAAAATGGGAAACAAATAATGCAACATGTCATAATAAAAGTACCGTGCACAAAAATATATACTAGATAGAAATATCACAAGCAGCATACAAGTAGCTCAGTCTGATAAGGGGTAGGCCTGTAGTTCACCTTTGCATGCACACCATGGTTCAAATCCAGGGACTGCCACTAACATCTCAGTCTAGTTCTACAGTTGTAAACTGCAAACTAAATCGAAAAAATAATGTACTGCAACACATTCATTTTCTATACAGGGCACACAGGTAAATACATCTGAATAGAAATACTAGTATGATGTGTATAACTATGAAAGGTGTACAATTGCTGTGTTGATCAGTCCCAGTCCTACAAATAGATGCAAGCTAGACATCCAGACTCTGCAGTCTGGCCCAGATAAGCCCTTCAAGTGTCACGCAGTCACAGATAGTTCCCCAGTTGCCAAGAAACTTGCAGACAGAGAATGTCACAGTAGATTTATGTGAAAGGCACAACACACACTCCAGGGCCTGCAGCTAATATGGGAATCTGAAATATGTGTAGAAACAGCAATGTAATGTGCACACAGTTCATCTGCATAGGCCTACAGGTAAAGAAATTGGTATAGAAACAGGTCTGATGTGTATAACTAAAATAAGGGTACAATTGCTCTGTTGATATCTGCAGCTGTTGGTGTACTGCAGCAGCCCCATGGCCCAGGTAGAGTGTAAGTGTGGTCAGAATGTAGAGTAGTTAATAGTTGTGTACTGACAAATATACTTGATAGCAGTTGTCAATTGAATCTGTTTCCTTCCCCCACCACGCAATTGATCCAACCATCATGGGTATGTTGCTAAACACAACTCTACTGTTCAGACCAGTGCTCCATTTGGTTTATCATTGTTTAAACAGTCTGCATATTAATATTCCCTGTTGAATAATCATTTTATTGCCTGCCTGACATACCACTAAATGGCAGGCTGTTGCAACCCTGAATGCCATTTCATATATGCATGGGTTCTGTTTGCTATGGCACTGTTATAATTGCAGAGTGTTTGGTAAATGGGAATATCCATGCATGCTATTTTGACTAATGTTGTAATGTGTTGTGCATAACTAACCAATATTTGTTGTTAATTTCCAAACCATAGCACATATGAGAAGTCAGACCCCAATAGATCCTCCTCTCCCACCCCACCTGGCCAAGGCACCGGGTCACAGCATGTCTGGGACCCAACCCAGACCTCCCTCATCTGCTGGTCCTGCACCACTCTCAGGTGGAACCACTGCAGGGGATGGGGCTCACCCCCCCCTTGCAAGTGGGCGCGGTGAGGATGTTGTCACCCAGGATGCGGTATGTGGCATGGTGGGCAGTGTCCTCCAGATGGAGCTGGAAGAAAGCCTGTGCCAGGTGGAGGGCAGACTGTCACAGCTAGAGGGGTGGGTGCCCCCTCCAGCCCAGTCCCCAGCACAGCCACCTTCACAGCTGTGAAGGAGTAGTGGTGACTGCCATTCGGTGGGGACATCAGTGCCACTACTACCATCTTGGGGGCTCATGAGCCTCGGATTCCCAACCACGCTCCCCATCAACGTGTTTATTCCCCCATGTGTCATACACTGCCCCTGTCTGCTGTCTTGCCTGTCTGCAAATGCAACCTCTCCTACCAAACCTCCCTCACAACACTTACCAATAATCCTTCCTTAAAATCCCAATCTCACGTTAAAAAAAAAGGGCAGCTGTCCCACAAAAAAATCACATCCCATACATAGCTCTACATCTCACCGAGAGACATGTATCCATCACACAATCTAACATTAATAATCATCCGTATTGTATGATGCCCACACACCTCCTTGTAGGGTGTGAGGCTCCAAATTCGAAATTGCCCACATTGAAAGCAGCTGTTGCTGCCAAAGAAATGCAGAACTATGGTCCTTTCCTACACCCGTCGTGCACATCCCTACTTGTTTCTCCCCTTGTTTGCCCCCCTGCTTGCCCCAATTTCACCATTTTCCTATCTCCTTTTTTTTCTTTATTTGAAAATAGTGTGAGTTTAAGTTGGCGTAAGTGGCCATAAGCGGGCGTAAGCTAAGCTAAGTATCGCTTCGCTCCATGCAAACCTGCGCAAACATGCTTACACCTGTTTTAAAGTGCCTTAATCACTCTGTTTCCAACAGCCCCTGTTCTGGCCAGCAACAAAATAAGCAGCCCTTCCAAGTCTCAAACCCAGGACCCAGTACACTACAGCCAAAGTTTATCACTAAGCCATGTCAGATGTAAATAAATCTGATGTTTTCTCAAACATATCATCCAGCACAGTTAGTAGATGAAATGTATTTATATATGTAGCTATATGTATGTATGTACACACACACACACACACACACACACACACACACACTATACATATATATATATATATATATATATATATATATATATGTGTGTATATACACATACATGCACATATACATATGTTACTACTTATAGATATGTATAAGAAGATATATATTTAGAGGGTGCACAGCATATGGAACAGCCAGTATGCCTACAGCTGCCACCTTTAAAAATGGCCAGTGTTTGATTCTTTAATACAAAAGACAATTATTGCATGAAAATATACCCACAGACAAGTCAAAGGATATGGCAGCACACACAAGTTTGCATACAAAGAAATGTTTATTTATGTACTATTTCAATTGTTTATGCCATTTCATATAGCTGTTAGGTGTTTGAAATACATAATAACTGAGTAATGCAACTCTCAAACAAAACATTTGATACAGTAATCTCAAAGCTTAGCATATGTTGCTCTCCAGGCCAAGGCCTTCATGTAGTGCAACAGTAACAAAAACACTTGCCTGGAAGATAAGAATCAATCAACACTAATTAATTACAGATGTAGTTCAGCAGCCTCCAATTACACTCTGTATTCATCCCCTAGGGGTGAAAAGAATTAAGTTGTCACAATGAAAATGTATCTGTTACATAACAATGCTTAACTTAAAACATCACTATCACACTGACAAACAGAACTGTCTCTAAAACAGTAAGCACTAGCCCACCACTGTTCCCATGGTGAGATGTATGAAAATGTACAGCCATATACCTTCATGTGTCTTACTACTGATATCCCTCACATGTTGTAACAGCCTAGGTTAAAAATGGTGCATACCCTTCCCTCATATAATGACTTACAAGGCCATATAACAGTGTTACATACACTGACCTCCGGACTGTACAAGGTCACACATGTTTTGTCCAGCTGTAGCCCTCATATATATGGACCCTACCCCACAACATGTTTGGGAGTCCACAACATCACTGGAATGATAGCAGGAATGCCAGAACTAAATAATGATAGGCCACTACTTAACCTCTTACTGCATGACATATGGACAAAGCCTGGTATATAGGTGGAGGACAGAGGCTGGAACACAGGGCCATATTTGCAATAGTGCTTTTATATACTGTGAAAGTTGCTGGTGTTACAGGATTGGTAGCAACATACCCTTACTCAGAAATATGAAGTCAGAAACACAAATGGATGTAGCCATGTACTGATAGCACTCAACAGAGAGAATGCCACTGATATATCAGAGACAAGACCTGTGTAGTGAACCGACAAAACATAACAGCCAATCCTCTGGGCATCATGTGGATAGGCCCAGAGTTGAGAGCTAATCAGACAGACTGCATTCCATGCAAAACTAGCATGTACACACAAACCCTGTAAAATTAGTGGTATACAGTGCATATAACAACAATACGCACACTATCCATAGGTCTGGAACCTTATACAAATATGTAGTTGGTCTGTGTCTGCAAGTCCTGTTGTAAGAGGTATTGCTACCTGCTGTCTGTAACACTACTGCCCACACACAGGAAGGATGTCTTCCATACAGGAAAGGTAAAGGGACAATGCCCACATGATGTAGTAATTTAAAGTAGTGGGTTGCCATGACAGTAGTAATTGGGAGTACTACACAGCTGGCTGCATGCAATTAGCAAGTGGTGAACACTGCTTGGTGAAGAGGCTATCACCTGATCATGAGCATCACGTACAAAATCCATGCTGCAACCTATTCAAAGCAGCTCAATCCTTGTAATAGAGGAAGAGAGAGAGAGAGAGAGAGAGAGAGAAAACTAAAACTACAAACCAAACCAAAACAAAAGGGGTCTATATTATATTCTTGAAAGCCGACAATGTAGAATTTGACATTGTCGACATGAGAATATCAAACCCTCAGAATCTCGAGCGTGTAAACAGAAATCTCCATAAGGGGAGATTTCCATTTACAACAGTGTAGTGTGGTCTCAGAGTTGGTAAATTAAGTAACGAGGGGTTTGGAGGGTGCAGGGGGGCTTGCCTCCCTGCTTACACCCATTAGGGTACTTTTTTCTTTTTTTTTGGTCTTTTTATAAGGTCGATATTTGACGACTTCGACCATATGGTGTCAACCATATGTTGTTCAACTTTTTCAAATGTTGATCTTATAATATAGACCTAACAAAAGTATATAAAACAAGGGACACATAAAAGTGTACCTAGAAGAGAGGACTATACTACAACAGGTATGTGAAACACATATGCATGTAATTGAACGTAGTACTTGGTCTGTAATAATGGGATAGAGGACGTGGAAAGATTTATATGTGCCATCAAGACTTGTAATGATGCCCTGCTGAACAACTGCTATGGACATAGCATCTGGCCTGTGGCAGTGGGCCATACCTGTCAACTGTGCAGATCAGCACTGAATGACAAAATGCAAGCCATCATAATGTGTGTTCTGTACCTCAAGACATGTATATTAGTGTGGCAAATAGCTGGTGGTAGAAGTAATGAAGTTATGCTAGACACATGTGTTTCAGACCCCACCACCTGCAGGACAGTCATGTTAATGTGAAAAGTATCATGCACAAATGTCAAAGGTTTGTAATAGGCTTAATATTAGGCTGTGTCCACATGTGACACCCATCTGTTTTGTAGCAAGGCAGAACAGTGCAGCTGTGGAGAGAGGAGAGTTAGATTGTGTGGACCTAATATTTGAATGCACTCCATATAAATATAAATATTTATATATCTATATATATATATATACATATATATACATATATATATATATATATACATATATATATATATATATATATATATATATATATTTATATATATATGTATATATATATATATATATATATACATATATATATATATATATATATATATATATACATGTATGTCTATAGATATACAGACACACACACACACACACACACACACATATATATGTGTGTGTGTGTGTGTGTGTGTGTGTGTGTATATATATATATATATATATATATATATATATATATATATATATACATATATATATGTGTGTGTGTGTATTTATATATATATATATATATATATATATATATATATATATATATATATATACATGTATATTATATATATATATATAGATATATATATATAGATATATATATAAAGATATATATGTAAATATATATATATATATATATATATATATATATATATATATATATATATATATATATATATATATATATATATATATAAATACATTTCCCCTACTGTTGAATGACAGTGCTGCATGATATGTGTGAGAAAATATCACATATCTATAAACAAATATATATATATATATATATATAGAGAGAGAGAGAGAGAGAGAGAGAGAAAGTAGTAAACAGGTGCGAAATGGACAGTTATTTCTGGTGTGAAATACATGTTGGGAACACATTGCCCTTATTTATGAAGGTGAGATTTGTATGTTGGGGTAGGATAGTAGATATATTTGCGGAGGTAGGTTGGGTTGGAAGACAGACAAGACAGCATACAGGGGCAGTATATGACACTTATCGTGGGAGAGCACCTTGGATGGGGAGTGGTGTTTGGATAGTGGAAGCCCATGAGTCCCCAAATAGAAACATTGTGACCAAGGTCCCCACCCATGGGCAGCCACAACTGCACCTTCATGGCCCTGAAGGTGCCTGAGATGGGGGCTGAGCAGGAGAAGCATGCAGACCCTGTAATTGTGTACCAAGGGCCTCATGGTGGTGTAGCACATCTCCCAAGTCTCTGTGGCACTCCCTATGCACCAGACCCTGGACCTGACTTCAGGTGTCTGGATTCTGTATGTGGGTGCTCCCGGGGGGGGGGGGGACAAAGACCATCCCCTGAGGTGGTTCCACCTGAAGGTAGTGCAGGACCAGCAGATGATGAGGTCCTGGGGTGGTTCTCATATGTGGCCTGGTAACATTGTCAAATGAGGTGGGAGAGTTGGCTCTGCTGGGAACAGGCTTCCCAAACAAGCTATTGTGTCACGGTTATAGAACATCTGTGGGTAGTAATAGCCCACACAATCCAGGATTATATTTAACAGCATGCATAAATATCTCCATTAACACAAAACATCAGATTCTGAACAGTCACACAGCAAACAGAACATATGCATATATGGAACCATAGTGGTCCTTACAATTGGATGCAGGTTACTTTGTTAGCAACAGTCCAAGAATGATAGTGTTTCAACATGGAATATGACTGGAAACACATTGCACAATTTGTCATAAAATACGATATATGTCCCAACAATAGGTTTGCTGTAAACATACCCATTGAGTTGTGTGTTCAGATTATTGTTGCAGCTATAGTGTGGGGGGGTGATAGATATGTCAATTAACAACTATTATATCCTTGCAGTATGAAGTCCTCAGACATTTTTTCCTCTGTCTTTCAGGCACTATGTCTAGGGAGCATTTGCCAGTTTACTCCCCCCCCAAGGAAAATGAAGTCATAATAAACTACCTGGTGCACACTACCACACCCCATTTGGCTGTACAGCCCATAATCTACAGGAGAGGACCCCATGTGGAACGAGCTTGTCCACAGGGTAATCGTTGCCGGCCTGCATAACTGCAGTTATGAGCAGGTCTGACATCATTGCAATGAATTTATCTGCCACAGCTGTCAGTGTGCTACTGCATTTAAGAGGGACCAGCTATCCAGAGGGGGGGTCATGCCATCCAGCCCCCCCGACACATGCTGAGGAGCTCCTCGCCAGCCTCGGGGCACCTGCCCACCAGCAAAGACCCAGCAGATCGCATTGTGGAGGTGGGTGCTACCCACACAATGGATGAGAAGCATGCAGGTAAGGCCCCAGGGCACATCATCACATTAATAACAACGTCCTAAGCACACAATCAGTCATGAGGGAAATGGGCACCCAGGTTGATAGCAACCTGACTTTTGATCATCATTTTGCCATGTTGCTTCTGTGGTAAGGAAAGCCGTCTACATGGCCATCTCATAAGCAAGGGTATCTCATCAAGGAACAAGGAGGTCATAACATCCCTGTATTCTTCCCTTATAAGGCCTATTATTGAGTCCAATGCACCTTTCGGCGTGTACCTTGCAAAGCACATGCAGGAGCTAGAGAGACCACAGAGGTTCCTGACCAAGAAAATCCAGGGCCTCAAACATCTACCATGCACAGACAGGCTAATAGCTCTATCCCTGTACTCAGTTTCATGCAGACTCCTCAGCGGTAACCTCTGGCAAAAACGGTGATTATGGACCCCACCTTGATGGGACTGCTGCATATCCACAAGTCAACCTCCCCTTGAGAAACCTGCACACATGGTCTCAACCTGGTCTGTGACATCAACAGGACTCATTGATGGGACAGATTTGTATCCCAGAGATTCCTTCATCTATGGAATAGACTCCCTCTTCACATTAAGCAGAGTACCTCTTTACCCCTTTTTAAGCATAACTTGGATAACTGGATGGGAAACAGAAAATATGGTCCTGGGATTCCCCCCATGTTCCTGCTAGACAGGGGCATTGGGTGTTGATTTATCTAAACATGGACTAAACTCTTGGCTAGGCTTATAGGGGCATCAGGGCCAATAGCCTAGTAACCTTCTTTGATCCTATGAACAGATGTGCATAATCTGTAGTATTGTGGGTTTGTACTGTTAATGTACTGAAATGCTGCTCCCACCCTCATCCAATGCTACAGGTTTGGGTACTGACATCACATCTCTCACACAACTATGTAGGTCCCTCTGGTATACCTCTGGGGCAGCAGCTTGTAGCTGGTGAGTATGGCATTGTTTTTTCAGGTTTGCCAATACACTGGCCATGTTATGGCCATGGGATTTGTCATGCACACATTTAACACACCTACACATAATGCATGTTGTACATGTTCACTTATTATTGCTGTTAACTGTACTGCATCACAGGGTCACCATGGTGGCATATCTGAAGGGTATTAAGAGTCCAGCAATATAACTAACAACCTGTCATTGCAAGATGTGTGCACAGAGATGAACATAATGGTGGGACAAATGGCCTACAGTAAGAACATGTCTGAAACATCACCCTTATACAGTGCTAGAACAGTATATATACCACTATTACAATGGCAACTGTCACAGACGTACACAATGGCATATCACAGTACCAAATTCCACAACCCTTACAACCTGTAATGTGGTCCTAACATGAGCAATGAATGTGTAATATGGAATTCTATGTTAGGACAGCAAATATGGGGAATACATACCTTAACATACAATGGAAGCATATGTGTACACACACTCCAAAAAAACATATTGTGGAAGCAAATTTTGAGGTACTGACAGCATTCATTCTTCATGAATATGCACCTTCCAGCAAGTACAGGTCCTTAATGTCACACCAAGAAATGGTCTGCTGTCCAAGACGTATGTCCATCACATTTGCCCACTCACCTGCAACAGAGGTAGCTGTGGCTTGCACACATCTTACAAGCCATGGAATGGATCCCATACACAATAAGTAGCACACAGGAGTGAGACATGTATCCTTACCTCACCATTGCATATACCATGGCAAACAATGCAGACAGTTGTGTATCTGATGTGGATGTATGGCACAATATTAATGTAGAAAATAAACAGATGGCCATCCAAGAGAGATGACAGCACATGTTGCAAACTGGTCATGAAGGCTGTCTTGTAACATGCCGCAACACTGAGGGAGTTGCAGGAATGTCTAGCAAGTACTGGCTGTGCAGTAACTGTGTCGACAATCACGTGGACTCTGCATAAATGTGGCCCATGGGTTAGGGTAATCAGATGTGACAGTTGTTCCACAGGAAACATCAGCCAGGTCTCTATACAGGTAGCATATGCATAACAACAAAAGTTCCCCAAAAACATGTGCTGCAATGTGTAATGGTGTACCAAGATCAAGTTTGAAACCTATAGACAGCATCAATTAAGATACATGTGCTGCACAAGCAACACCTCACTTCACCTCTGGCCCACCATCCCCATCTGTACCTTGCTGGTGACAGTGTACACCTGTATGGCTGCCTTTCATTAGCAGGGAATAGGCCTGTACACATGGTGTTCTGAATTTGGGACACTGCAAAATGACACCCATGTGTAGCTCATAGTTGTCAAGCATCTGCAAAAAGGCTGAGGATGAGGAGGGGTGTCATCCTGAAACACAACAGTGAACTATAGCAGACATCCAAAGCTCACTAAGAATGGCTGTATCTGCACACAGTCAAGGTCATGAATTGTGGCAGACATAACCCTGAATCCACAGCAATAGTGAAGGCACTGTGTGACCTCCAAGGACTGTGTACATGAGTTGACCTTGCAATCTTGCAGAGTTGGGGACATTTGTAGGGCAGAGTGACCAAATACTGGCAAGTGCAGATGGGCTATGCTAGTATACCCCTTCCAGGAATAGTGACTGCATTAGTGCACTAAGTTGGTGCAACAAACTATCATGTTAAGGGTGTGCACACTTATGCACCCACAGATTGTATGCATCTCAATCAGCATCTACACAACTAACACATTTGTTTGATACTGCAATTGATTGCACAGGTCATATGTCACATATCAGGTTCGTGTAATGTGAACATATGGAGTATTGTGGCCCCATGGCATATCAGGGAAGAGGGTGCCATGTCAATAAGGTGTTTACACTCCTCATAGCCACAGTAAGGTTTGAAGGTTGCTAGTGTAATTCTATTTTATTGCTCACACATGCACCACTGATGATGAGATCTGCAAATCAGACATCAGGCATTCACTATTGACATCCGTCCACATATCATCCCAGGTATGTGTCAGACAAACACATAGGGGCTGTGAGCAGCAGAACAAACATAACTGACACACATATACGCATTCAGCTATGGTGTGTACACCTGTGAGGTATGGTGCACAGTACATGCCAGGGTTCTGAACAGGTGCACAGCAATACTGTGTACATG
>NC_056735.1:424932412-424987412 GCF_019279795.1 Protopterus annectens
TGGTCCATTGCAATCAGACCGTGGTTACTATCTGTGGACAATATGCAGGGAACAACCAATATAGCGGTCATTGCCTAGCCAAGTGTGTTTGTGTATGAGACATGGGTGGAGAGTGTTCTCTTAGTAATACAAGGGTTGCCTATATTGTTCACCAATCTACAATGTCACATGTAGGGTTATGGATTGTCTAGACCAGCCTCTCTGCTGTTTGACATCTGTTGTCATTATAAGGTGGACATTGTAACATATACTAGGTCCTCAATATAATAATTTAGCAAAACCTGCCCCCAATGCATCCTGTTATTACACAATCACTGCAAATTCCACCCAGGATACTGATGACAAACACACACTCAAATAAACATACACACACACACACACACACACACACACACACACACACACACACACACACACACACACACACACACACACCCACACACTTGCCAGTGCTGAGATTCAAACTCCTACCTAGCTATGTATTGCTACTACAGTGTACCACATTTATCACATGCACCATGGAGCTTATTGAATGGCTGTTGTCCCAAGCTACTTCTAAGTTGAGGAACCTCACCAGCCCTTGTAAATACTGGCATTGGGTGATGTAGTGGGTGAGAGATCCCAAAAATAATTTTACCCTAATCACACATTTACATTTGCCAGGGGTGAAATTCATACCTCTATCTAACAACCTTTATAGACCATTATGTTACACATTTACCACATGCACCACTGACCTGACATGGTACAGGCTTCGCAACAGATACTTGTAAGGTGGATGATATCTGCAGGACTGCTAAAGTCAAGCTTTGAGATGTGTACTGGCTGTAAATAGGGACAAAATATTTGAGGTACACACACAAACACTTGTCACAGATGAGATTCAAACCCATAGCTATGCAGTTACTGCTACTACATGCACCCCGGAGCTTATAGGGCTAGCCCTTCTCCAAAGGTGTATTTATTTATTTTTTTAATTTATTTAACATTTGTTAACCAGGAAAGTCTGACTTGAAACAAAGTCAATTTTCAGCAGAGGCCCGGGGAGAAATGCTCCAGATGCATGTCTTTGAATATTTCAAGATAGATGACATCAGCAGGCTTGCTAAAGTAGGGCAATGGAAGGTGTAGTGACTGTGAATGGCCTCAAAAACATTACATTCTACACACACATAGTTTCACAGTTGCCATGTCTGAGATTAGAACTAATATCTAACTAATACATCACACAATAGCATTACGCAGTTATTGCATATGCCATGGAGCTTACAGGGCTGATTGTGGCCAAGAAGGTATTTCAAGGTGACTGACATCAGCAGACTTGCTAAACTAGGGCAATGGGAGGTGTAGTGACTGTGAATGGCCTCAAAAGCATTATTCTCTACAAACACACACACACACACACGCACACACACACACACACACACACACACACACACACACACACACACACACACACACACACACACACATACACAGAGTTCCACAGTTACCATGTCTGAGATTAGAACTCCTACCTAACTAGTACATCACACTACAGCATTATGCAGATATCACACATGCCACGGACTTTGCAGGGTTGAATCTTGGCCAAGGAGGTATTTCAAGGTGACTGACATCAGCAAGCTTGCTAAAGTAGGGCAAAGGGAGGTGTAGTGACTGTGAATGGCCTCAAAAGCATTACTCTCTACACACAGACTTCCACAGTTGTCATGTCTCAAATTAGAACTCCTACCTTTCTAGTACATCACACTCCATCATTACACAGGTATTATATGTGCCACAGAACTTACAGGGCTGAATCCTGGCCAAGGAGGTATTTCAAGGTGACTAACACCAGCAGGCTTGCTAATGTAGGGCAATGGGAGGTGTAGTGACTGTGAATGGCCTCAAAATCATTACTCTCTATAGACACACACACACACACACACACACACACACACACACACACACACACACACACACACACACACACACACACAGAATTCCACAATTGCCACATCTGAGACTAGAACTCCTCTCTAACTAATACAGCACACTATAGCATTACACAGTTTTTGCACACGCCATGGAGCTTACATGGTTGAATCTTGTCCAAGGAGGTATTTCAAGGTGAATTACATCAGCAGCCTTACTAAAGTAGGGCAATGGGAGGTGTAGTGTCTATGAATGGCCTCAAAATCATTGATGCCTACACACACAAACACAGAGTTTCACAGTTGTGATTAGAACTCCTACCTAACTAGTACATCACACTATAGCATTACGCAGTTATTGCACATGCTACAGAGCTTGCAAGGCTGAATCTTGTCCAAGGAGGTATTTCAAGGTGACTGACAGCAGGCTTGCTAAAGTAGGGAAATTAAAGGTTTAGTGACTATGAATGGCCTCAAAAGCATTGAGCCCTACACACACACACACACACACACACACACACACACACACACACACACACACACACACACACACACACACACACACAAAGTTTCACAGCTGCCATGTCTGGCATTAGAACTCCTACCTAACTAGCACAGCACACTATAGTATTACACAGCTATTGTATTTGAAGGTGAGTGACATCAGCAGGCTAGCTAAACTAGAGCAATGGGGAGTGCAGTGTGTGTGAATGGGCCTTAAACCATTCCTCTGGAAACACATACACAAAACTCAGTGACACACAACTTTACATTTGACAGTACTGTGTATATGACTGCTAGAGGAATGTTACACATGTATCACAAGCACCACAGACACTATAGTGCTGAGGGCTACCAGAAGCAAATGTCTGCAGTGATAGACATTGGTACATCATGTGATATTGGCCAATTGTATGTGTGGTGGGTGGGACAGGCCTCATGATGGGAAGCTATTTGTCACTGTCTGTCTCTCTCTCTTCCCCACATCTCTGTTTGTGTATGTTTCACCTATTATAGTGTGTTGTCCTTGGATATATGGGTGTACTCCTATTTGATGTATGTGCAAAGCATGAATGGTGTGCAATGTGATGTGTGTGCACAGACATCTGCAACTGACAGATATGTATAGTCCTCTGTTGTTGCCAGACATGGGCTTCATTTTTCTAAGTTTGGTAGCATGTCCAGTATGATTTTCTGTATTGAATGTGCAAATCCATTCCAGGTAGGTTGTATTCCAGTGCAGGCATTTGTGTTCTACACCTACAGTTAACACCCTTTTTCTGCAGGATATCTGTAGATAGGTTGACAATATGGAGTCACAATGGGCAAAGGATAATGGTATTCTGTAACTAATTGTGTCTGTGCTGCTTCTGCTACATGGTTTTGGTGAAGAGATATTCAGACATATGTACATTTTACACTGTGATGCATTATGTCATCAACTACTGGCAGATATACATATTTCCTCGCAGTAATTTCCTGGGGAATGCAAGATGAATGAAGCTGTGTCCAGTATTGTGGCCTACAGTCTACATATTCTTGCACAATCATGCCATTCTGGAGGAGGGGCTGCAGACACATGCTGATGGGTCTGTGTAAATGGTCCAGCACCCTAGTACTGTGGTGGCTGAGGATTCCATGCTTGTATATCTATTGACATGACAGAATGGCCATATCCTTCTGTGGCCATACCTCTCAGCTGTACAGATTCACATAGGTTACCCAGAGGCAGGGCTCATATATCTGGTCCTTTCACCTTCACATTGTGGTTTATGAGCAGGTTTGTAGCCACCCCTTCCTGGGTTAGCAGGCAGGCATAGTATGGGCACACATCAGAGTTTCAGACTTCACACACACTCCATGGCATCCATGCTTTTACCCCCCCACCCTGTTATTCTATCCTCTTCCTAACATTATGGAAGCAATATCTGATAAGTACCCCTATAATTATCACTTCATTCCAGCAGTATTTAGGGGTTTGAAAACAGATTATGCAGTAGGACATGGTGAGCATGCTACTGGGATTTGTCGACACGGCCTTGCATTTGTGTTCTGTGGACTGTGTTATGTTATTTGGCACTCCATGAGATAACATACACTGGCAGTATGGGTGAGACACAGGTCTGTGATAGAGGACGGTATGGCATTTGGTAGTGATGTAGGCCATCTGTAGCAGGCAAGTCTATTCTATCACTCATACAGTCCAAGACTGCAAGCCACTGGATTCTCCTGGAGTGATAGGGTAGATGCAAGGTGTTAATGGCAATAGTTTCTGTCCTTATTAATCCATTGGTGTAGATGGTGGCAGGGTGCTGCTTACAGCTAGGGACACACCTGCATGGGACACCTCTTCAGCATGCTGCATTCTGTGGGTATTCCTATACAGAAGTGGGGGTCATATTGTACTCATTCCCAACAGCAGGGATGTGACCTGTGATGAACCTGTGGCTGATGGTGGGGTAAGCTGAGTGCATGTGTGCTATGGAAGCTTCTTGCAGCTCCCTCACAGATATACATGGGGCATCCCCCTTATGCTGGCTTATGCGGGGACATCAGTGGTTTCTCATTACTTCATAACTGTTCCTTTTGTGGTTTGCCAGTGTTTGGCAAGACTACATCAGTATTCCATACTACACAAACAACTAATGTGCTACTAACCTGTATGTACAATTCCAAAGGTGTGTCTATTCGACAGTAACATTTTATACACTCTCTGTCTAGGGTACTTTCACTTGTGTACTATGTGTATGTCTGGACCCACATTCATGCCATGTCCACCTTTTAGATGGTGACAGATATTTCATCTGAACAATTAGTATGGATTACTGCTGGATTGGGTCTTGCTGGGATGCAATGTGTTTGGCACTGCAGTTGTTAGAACTTGGCCCTGTCATCAACAGTACTGGCCATATGCCACGAGGACTCAACCCTCCATGCCTACATGCTGACCACTTTCACACAATATACAACACACAACAACCTAACACACAGAGCTCGGCATATTGTACACGTGCAACAATCTGTCCTGTTATTTGGCCAGCTCAGGTAATCTGTGCTTCACTGTTATTATACCCACATGTACATGTTACTACATTTCTACATATGATTGTGGGGGGGGCACACCTGACAACTGTAAACATTTGCTATGACTGTACTGGTATTTCAGGTACTCTGTTGGCTTCCATTTCATTCTGTTTTCTGACCGATCATGCAGACTAGAGGCATATCAGTGTACTACAGATCTTAGGTTTTATTGACCTACATTTCAGTTTCAGACTTCTTACCCTTCAGAACTAACGTCCAACTGCCTGACCTGTTGCAATCTGTGTAGGTCTGGTGGGGGGCTGCTCTCAATTGCCCTCAATTGGGGCCTTAGCACAGCCTTTCTTTGTGGTCATCTACACCTGTCTTGCTGGCTGAGACTGTTGTTGGGTATATGAGCCTCACTGACATGCATGTGTGTGTCCTATGGGCACACATTTGGCCCACCACATGTCCTGCAGTGGGATTTGTCACCTTGTCTAGTACTGCCTACTATGTTGACACCAGCATTTGTTATGGATCTCATGTTGGCCATATTGGTGTCTACTACCTGCTGCCATCCCATTCAGATTCCCTTGCATGCTCACATCTGTACCATAGATACAAGTAGCAGAACATACTACTCCATTCAGTAATTGATAGAGAGAGTGACTTACCTTGTGGCTGTTCCAGTACTGAGGATGATGCAGGAGGGCTGACTATGTTGGATGCACATAGTACACTCCCTATACATGGTTAAGCACAGGTAGTGTCATGTTTGGAATCCCTTTTACTGTATGTGTGATTCAGAGAGAAGTGTCATTCCCTGGGATCCTACTGTGTCAGTGTATATGCTTTGTGTTGCTTCTTTGCCAATGGCTGGGCATACTGGGCACACCTCCTTCTGCCTACATGGGTAGGCTCAAGTTGTTCCTCGTCTAAGTCACTCTGTGCTTGTGCTAGCCTTGGCAATGATGAGGGGCTGTGTGTTCCTGCCCGGTGCGGTTCCTGCTGCAGCTGTTTCTGCAGGATCATATTGTGTAGCATGGCACATACAATTGCACTTTGGATACATGTAGCTGGAGAGTACTGCAAGGCTCCACCGGATATGTCCAGGCACCGGAACCGTGACTTGAGCATCCCAAACACATGCTCTATTATGATTCTCGTTTGTGCATGTGCATCATTATGGAGTTCTTGTTTGGGTGTGTGTGCATTTCTGATGGGTGTCATCACCCACGGCTCCAGTGTGTAACCAGCACCCCCCAGTAGGTGACCATATGGGATGTCCCCATTGGCAAATCTCTGGTACAGCTGTGTCATATGCCAGATGTGGGAGTAGTGATAGCTTCCAGGGCTGCCAGCACACACATTCATTATAATGCCCTGAGCATCTCATATGACATGGCAGTTAATGGAGGGGAAGCCCTTGTGGTTTATGTAGACCCTATCCCGCTCACCATGTGGTGCTTTGATGTGTATGTGCGTGCAGTCTATAGGACCCACTACTTCAGGGTATTCTGCTATTTGGTGGAAGAGATGCATATTGCTGGTCAATGCTTCATGGGTGTTGTGGAAATATATGTGCTTACCGGCATGTGCTGACATGGCATCCAGGATCTGGTGTAGTACCCTGGATGTTGATGCCTGTGAGATCCCCATGATATCCCCAGTTGCCCTTTGGAAGGTACCTGTGTCTATTATTCTTAAGCCTGCGCATACCTTGGTATCCACTGCGATGGGTTCCCCTCTGCTGGTTCTGTGTGTGAGGCGTGGCTGGCACAGCTCAACAATTTGCTGTAGGAGGTCCCTGTCCACCCTATAGCACTCCACTATCTCCAGATCATGTAAACCCTGGTAGGTAACCCTGGGTCTGTACACTTTTCTCCTTCTCCTCACTGTGGGTTGGTCATCAGCATTCTCATCCTCACCACCCTCAGCCTCTTCCACATATTGATTTATGAGAGAAAAAGCAGCCCATATTATTTTGTTGCTTTTGTTAGGTAAAATTTCCCTGTTTGTTTACACCGGCAGTGTAAAGTTTGTTGGAAAAAACAGAGGGAAAGGTGTTTGCATAATTTATAGTAGTGTGCTGGGCAGGGCTGCTGCCTGTTTGATTAGCTGGTTCTGATACATTTCAACTGCCAGCTATGCTAGTTCTACCAAAAAGTACACAAAGAGGAACCTTGTTTGCAGACAGAAACGCCTCCGAGTCAAAAAGCTTCTTAACGCTTTTATTTTGAACAAACCAAAAGAGCGTTTTCGCCACAGACCACTGCAGCTTCTTCAGAGAAACAAATTGGACAAAAAACACTCACTTTAAAAATACTACATCAGGAAATGACATATTCCTGTTTCCTGTTACCAAACAGTTGTATTTAAAAACACATACAAAGTGCTAAAAAGTTAAAGGAATCCCACATTTAGAATCATTTTTAAAAATAGCACACAACAATAAGAAATGAATTCAATTGTATGAGAAAGAATCTCAGCGACTTAACAATAATATGGATGACAGTAAACAGATATCATTACTATTTACAATGAACTACTATACAAAATATGTAAGTAGATCTATCAAAAAATATACTCTGATACTCACTTAAAACATTAAAAACAGATTTGCCTTATATGAGGTGTGTATAAGGGATAAATACTACTCATATTTGCTCAGGCTTAGTTTATTAAACATTCTGTTTGTGCAATAACCATGCAGGACTAAGGAAAAAAGAAGGAAGGGGGGGGGAGGGGAGAGAAAAGGAAAGGGAGAAGTATCCTTTGCCCTGCGGAAAACACGTGCGACCTAAAAGATTCAGCACGTGAAAATCCATTGTGTCTTCCTACTAGGACCACTAAGACTAGGTTAAAAACCTGACTATTAGGTTAAGCAAGCCCTGAATAGTGACCGGTCAAGTCAACTAGCTAGACCCAATATATTAGTGCAAGGTGCTAAAAACACACAAGCCTGCCAAATCGTCAAAAATATACTGCCTGATATATGGGTCAGACCTAAAGTCAGAGAAAACTATATAGTAACAGTAGGTTTTACCTGAAATAACTTTTTAATTTAAGAACTGGGGCAATGTTGCAGTTAGTGTTAAGGCCAGGAAGACAGAAAGCGTCCAAGCGCAACTGCCAATCCAGCTCACAATTTTCCAGTATTAAAGATACAGGGCCCCCTCTGATTTTTAAGGGTACATGGTCTATAGCCATAAAGTTGAAACTATGTCCTGGGAACAATGCAATGTGTTTGGCTAGTGCGTTGTCATCTTTACATGTCCTAATTGCATACAAGTGCTCATACATCCTATCTGCAGTCTCCTGTCGGTTTTCCGATGTAGAACCCAGAGCAACAGTTACACATAGCAATGTATATAACTGATTTGCTCTCACAATTAAGTGCATGCTTGATGACAAACTTCCTGTCCCTAACAAGGAATGTCTCCCCTGTTCGGACATTGTTACAGAAGTTGCAGAATCCACATCTGGACATTCCTTTCCTTTTATAAAAACTATGCTGTTGGGCATCCCTTTGTAATAGTTCCTTCAAATTTTTAGATCGTTTAAAAATAAATCTGGGTTCGTCTCCCAATTTTCCTGCTAGTGATGGGTTTGAGGCTATCAACCTCCAATTCTTACGGATGATGTCCAGAATTGCTTCTGAATTAGTACTAAAAATAGTGACAAAGCTCAAAGATAAATCTGTGTTTGATTCTCTGCGGTCATCATTACTACCTATTAGGCCACTTATAGGCACCTCATCTGTAGAACTACTAACTACACTGGAAGAGACCTTTTGTTTAGTCAATAAAGGGGTGTAAAAGCCTCTAGTTCTTTTAAGAGTGACTTCCTCAATAAGTTCACAAACCATTTTCTCAGGATAGCCACGGTTAGTGAACATTTCCTTCAGAAATGAACATTCCTTAACTTGAAATCCACAAGGGTGCTGCACATTCTTCCTGCCCTCTCCTGCTGTCCCTTCACTATAGTTCTTTTCTGTTTGTGAGGGTGAATGCTGGTGTAGTGCAGAAAGAATTGCAGTATGTAACTTTCTAAAGACGGTAGACCTGAAGCACTGATGACAAATATCCTTAGTAAGTTTGACATCCAAATAATCCAGCTCGGTGGTAGAAAATTTAAAAGTAAACTTCAGGAACTCAGTGGAATTACTGATATTATCCACTAAGTTTTTCGCTTCCAATTCTGACCCCCTAAACAGGAGGAACATGTCGTCAAGGTAGCGGGTGTAGAAGGTAACAGGGGCCATAATACCAGGGAGATCAGCCAAGATGTTTGCTTCCCAGTACCCCATTACATAGTTTGCCACACCTGCTCCACATGGGGAGCCCATCGCCACCCCCCGTTTCTGTAAATAGAAGTCACCGTCAAATAGGAAGTAGTTGCTGGTTAGTACTATTTCAAGTAATTCCGTAACCAGTTCAATCTCCAATCTGGACGCCCCAAAATTTTGTAACATTGACCCTGTCCATTCAACCGCCTCTAAGTGCGGTATGCACGTATAGAGGTCAATGACATCAATAGTTAACAAGTTGTCATCTTCATTGAATGGCAGTTTGTTTATGTTGTCCAAAAATGTCCATGAGTCCTTACACACACTTGGAATGTACTTAACGTATTTGTCCAAAATGTGTGTGATTAGTTTGGAACATGGATAAGTAATAGAGGATCTACTGTCAATTAAAGCTCTCATAGGGGGGTCAGTAACACTTTTATGGATTTTAGGGATCCCAAACATAACGGGGATTTTAGAAGACATGATGTCAATATAATTATATGTCTTGATATCAATTTTCCCGTTAAGAAAAGGTCCCTAAAATATCCCCTGATCCTTTGTGTGGTACCGTTAACTTCATTTCTTGAAGCTTTTGTGTAGGCATCACTATCAAGGAGGGAAGTCATTTTCTCATTATAGGTGACATTATGAAAAATCACCAAACCTCCTCCCTTGTCCGGTTTTAACACCCGTATAGGTAACTGACTAAGTTCATCCAGTAATAAGCGTTGTTCTTTAGAAATATTGGGAGTTGTAGTCCTATTATATTCATTATATTTGTTACCCAAAAATCTGAAATCAAATTCACACATGTTCTCAAACAGTTCCAACGTAGAATGTAATGGAGGATTAAAAACACTGGACAGTTTTGGTAGTCCTACATTGGGGATGCCGTTTACTTCACCATGATTCTCAGCCTCTGTTTCATGATTGAACAGTAACTTAAGATTCATTTTTCTTACAAAACACTTTAGTTCAATAATTTCTTTAGCAACATTCCCATAGGAAGTTGGAACAAAAGTGTTTCCAAAAGCTAACAATTCTATCAATTGTTGGTCCAAAATAATATCAGAAAAATTGTAAATGGTAAAGTCGCCATTCATGTTAGTGAGAATGACGGGGGGCCCACCATGAGAAGGTAAGCTGAAGACATCAGCGTCGACTATACTAGAACTATCTGCCACCAAGAAGTTAGGTATGGGGTCAAGCAGGGACGGGTTTGTTACTTCGTTCTGTTCCTGTAAGACTTCTTGCTGCGTTGCCCTAAAAAATTTTTGTTGTTACTATTCCCTGCATTGTAAGTGTTGTGCCCCCTATTGTCATTGTAACCTTTATCACTTCTCTCGTGGCTTCCCTTATCTTTAGCAAAGCCCTTAATTCTGTTGCTCCTTCTAGGTGTTGGGGTGGCATGAACATTCCCAGGGTCTTCTTCATCAAGGTCTTCTACCCCATCCTCATCCTCACCTAGTGTTTGGACAGAATGTTCATTATTACTACTTATACGAACATGTCTGGTCCCTTTAAGGTTAGGGTAAGCATTTTTACCATAAGCCTCTCTGTCCCTACTCAGTTTTTTACTCTTGTTTCCCTTTAGTTTAAGTAGCAGAGTATCAATACTGGACAAGATCCGTCCGTAATCGAACTGGTATCTATTAAAATCTAAATGTTGCTTAATTTCATTGTCTAAATCATTAATTTCTTTTAATACAACATCAACATTTGCACCATAGTGCTTAATAATAACATTCATTAACTCAGCACCATGTTTTTGAAAAAGAGCCTCCAGATCAATCAAGAAGTCATGGTCTGAAATTAAACCAGAAGGCGTAAAATTATTCCGCAAGCCTTTTGGTACAATGTTTTCATTAATGCATTGCTTGAAGTAAGCAGACTCAAGCTGCAGTTTTTTTAATTTTAATAATTTTGAGTCAAAAATCTTAAGCTTTTCTGATAAGCATAAGCCATCATTATTTTCAACAGTACCTGTGTTTATTCCTTGCTCGAAGAACAGCAAGTTAGTAGTGTCCAGTAGCCAGCCACCAAGGTCTGGAATTCTATTATTAGACCCTGTAGGCATATTGTCATTACTGGAACCAGCAACTACTCCATTCCGAGCAGTTGTTTGGACGGTGGTACGTTCGTTAGAGGCTACTGCAGCATACGAACCAGTCCGTCTTATTGCTTCCAGGCCACTCGGACTTAAACCGGAAAGCTGTAATCCAGGTCCTTGGCTCATTCCTGTGCCAAGAACATCGGCAGGTGACATAGTCCGAGGGTTAGGTTGCGCTGCTGGGATCCAATCTTCATTTGGGCCCTGGCTGTGCTCAATTGTCAAACCATTCCGGCTCGGACCATTTCTCAGTGCATGGAAGGAAGCTTGCATCGTATCCATCCTCGAGTTCATGTCATCCAGTCTAGCTGATAGGCCTGCTATCAGCGAAGTTAAGTCAGTGTCCATAGCAGTGCTGCCAGTTGCCATTAACTAAACTGTTAGTCAGCTGCTAACAACTACCGGTGAAACAAGGTAAAACACGGAAGGCTGCAAAGCTGCAAACCAACAGGAATCCTCCAGCGAAAAACCACAAAAACTACTTTCAAACCAGTCAGACCAAAAAGTACACAAAGAGGAACCTTGTTTGCAGACAGAAACGCCTCCGAGTCAAAAAGCTTCTTAACGCTTTTATTTTGAACAAACCAAAAGAGCGTTTTCGCCACAGACCACTGCAGCTTCTTCAGAGAAACAAATTGGACAAAAAACACTCACTTTAAAAATACTACATCAGGAAATGACATATTCCTGTTTCCTGTTACCAAACAGTTGTATTTAAAAACATACAAAGTGCTAAAAGTTAAAGGAATCCCACATTTAGAATCATTTTTAAAAATAGCACACAACAATAAGAAATGAATTCAATTGTATGAAAAGAATCTCAGCGACTTAACAATAATATGGATGACAGTAAACAGATATCATTACTATTTACAATGAACTAATATACAAAATATGTAAGTAGATCTATCAAAATATACTCTGATACTCACTTAAAACATTAAAACAGATTTGCCTTATATGAGGTGTGTATAAGGGATAAATACTACTCATATTTGCTCAGGCTTAGTTTATTAAACATTCTGTTTGTGCAATAACCATGCAGGACTAAGGAAAAAGAAGGAAGGGGGGAGAGAAAGGAAAGGAGAAGTATCCTTTGCCCTCGGAAAACACGTCGACCTAAAAGATTCAACGTGAAAATCCATTGTGTCTTCCTACTAGGACCACTAAGACTAGGTTAAAACCTGACTATTAGGTTAAGCAAGCCCTGAATAGTGACCGGTCAAGTCAACTAGCTAGACCCAATATATTAGTGCAAGGTGCTAAAACACACAAGCCTGCCAAATCGTCAAAATATACTGCCTGATATATGGGTCAGACCTAAAGTCAGAAAACTATATAGTAACAGTAGGTTTTACCTGAAATAACTTTTAATTTAAGAACTGGGGCAATGTTGCAGTTAGTGTTAAGGCCAGGAAGACAGAAGCGTCCAAGCGCAACTGCCAATCCAGCTCACAATTTTCCAGTATTAAAGATACAGGGCCCCTCTGATTTTTAAGGTACATGGTCTATAGCCATAAAGTTGAAACTATGTCCTGGGAACAATGCAATGTGTTTGGCTAGTGCGTTGTCATCTTTACATGTCCTAATTGCATACAAGTGCTCATACATCCTATCTGCAGTCTCCTGTGGTTTTCGATGTAGAACCCAGAGCAACAGTTACACATAGCAATGTATATAACTGATTTGCTCTCACAATTAAGTGCATGCTTGATGACAAACTTCCTGTCCCTAACAAGGAATGTCTCCCCTGTTCGGACATTGTTACAGAAGTTGCAGAATCCACATCTGGACATTCCTTTCCTTTTATAAAAACTATGCTGTTGGGCATCCCTTTGTAATAGTTCCTTCAAATTTTTAGATCGTTTAAAAATAAATCTGGGTTCGTCTCCCAATTTTTCTGCTAGTGATGGGTTTGAGGCTATCAACCTCCAATTCTTACGGATGATGTCCAGAATTGCTTCTGAATTAGTACTAAAAATAGTGATCTAAAAGATCTAAAAATTTGAAGGAACTATTACAAAGGGATGCCCAACAGCATAGTTTTTATAAAAGGAAAGGAATGTCCAGATGTGGATTCTGCAACTTCTGTAACAATGTCCGAACAGGGGAGACATTCCTTGTTAGGGACAGGAAGTTTGTCATCAAGCATGCACTTAATTGTGAGAGCAAATCAGTTATATACATTGCTATGTGTAACTGTTGCTCTGGGTTCTACATCGGAAAAACCGACAGGAGACTGTAGATAGATGTATGAGCACTTGTATGCAATTAGGACATGTAAAGATGACAACGCACTAGCCAAACACATTGCATTGTTCCCAGGACATAGTTTCAACTTTATGGCTATAGACCATGTACCCTTAAAAATCAGAGGGGGCCCTGTATCTTTAATACTGGAAAATTGTGAGCTGGATTGGCAGTTGCGCTTGGACGCTTTCTGTCTTCCTGGCCTTAACACTAACTGCAACATTGCCCCAGTTCTTAAATTAAAAAGTTATTTCAGGTAAAACCTACTGTTACTATATAGTTTTCTCTGACTTTAGGTCTGACCCATATATCAGGCAGTATATTTTTGACGATTTGGCAGGCTTGTGTGTTTTTAGCACCTTGCACTAATATATTGGGTCTAGCTAGTTGACTTGACCGGTCACTATTCAGGGCTTGCTTAACCTAATAGTCAGGTTTTTAACCTAGTCTTAGTGGTCCTAGTAGGAAGACACAATGGATTTTCACGTGCTGAATCTTTTAGGTCGCACGTGTTTTCCGTGAGGGCAAAGGATACTTCTCCCTTTCTTTCTCTCCCCTCCCCCCCTTCCTTCTTTTTTCCTTAGTCCTGCATGGTTATTGCACAAACAGAATGTTTAATAAACTAAGCCTGAGCAAATATGAGTAGTATTTATCCCTTTATACACACCTCATATAAGGCAAATCTGTTTTAATGGTTTAAGTGAGTATCAGAGTATATTTTTTGATAGATCTACTTACATATTTTGTATAGTAGTTCATTGTAAATAGTAATGATATCTGTTTACTGTCATCCATATTATTGTTAAGTCGCTGAGATTCTTTCTCATACAATTGAATTCATTTCTTATTGTTGTGTGCTATTTTTAAAAATGATTCTAAATGTGGATTCCTTTAACTTTTAGCACTTTGTATGTGTTTTAAATACAACTGTTTGGTAACAGGAAACAGGAATATGTCATTCCTGATGTAGTATTTTTAAAGTGTTTTTTGTCCAATTTGTTTCTCTGAAGAAGCTGCAGTGGTCTGTGGCGAAAACGCTCTTTTGGTTTGTTCAAAATAAAAGCGTTAAGAAGCTTTTTGACTCGGAGGCGCTTCTGTCTGCAAACAAGGTTCCTCTTGTGTACTTTTGGTCTGACTGGTTTGAAAGTAGTTTTTGTGGTTTTTCGCTGGAGGATTCCTGTTGGTTTGCAGCTTTGCAGCCTTCCGTGTTTTACCTTGTTTCACCGGTAGTTGTTAGCAGCTGACTAACAGTTTAGTTAATGGCAACTGGCAGCACTGCTATGGACACTGACTTAACTTCGCTGATAGCAGGCCTATCAGCTAGACTGGATGACATGAACTCGAGGATGGATACGATGCAAGCTTCCTTCCATGCACTGAGAAATGGTCCGAGCCGGAATGGTTTGACAATTGAGCACAGCCAGGGCCCAAATGAAGATTGGATCCCAGCAGCGCAACCTAACCCTCGGACTATGTCACCTGCCAATGTTCTTGGCACAGGAATGAGCCAAGGACCTGGATTACAGCTTTCGGTTAAGTCCGAGTGGCCTGGAAGCAATAAGACGGACTGGTTTGTATGCTGCAGTAGCCTCTAACGAACGCATCACGCCCAAACAACTGCTCGGAATGGAGTAGTTGCTGGTTCCAGTAATGACAATATGCCTACAGGGTCTAATAATAGAATTCCAGACCTTGGTGGCTGGCTACTGGACACTACTAACTTGCTGTTCTTCGAGCAAGGAATAAACACAGGTACTGTTGAAAATAATGATGGCTTATGCTTATCAGAAAAGCTTAAGATTTTTGACTCAAAATTATTAAAATTAAAAAAACTGCAGCTTGAGTCTGCTTACTTCAAGCAATGCATTAATGAAAACATTGTACCAAAAGGCTTATGGAATAATTTCACCTTCTGGTTTAATTTCAGACCATGACTTCTTGATTGATCTGGAGGCTCTTTTTCAAAAACATGGTGCTGAGTTAATGAATGTTATTATTAAGCACTATGGTGCAAATGTTGATGTTGTATTAAAAGAAATTAATGATTTAGACAATGAAATTAAGCAACATTTAGATTTTAATAGATACCAGTTCGACACGGACGGATCTTGTCCAGTATTGATACTCTGCTACTTAAACTAAAGGGAAACAAGAGTAAAAACTGAGTAGGGACAGAGAGGCTTATGGTAAAAATGCTGCTTACCCTAACCTTAAAGGGACCAGACATGTTCGTATAAGTAGTAATAATGAACATTCTGTCCAAACACTAGGTGAGGATGAGGATGGGGTAGAAGACCTTGATGAAGAAGACCCTGGGAATGTTCATGCCACCCCAACACCTAGAAGGAGCAACAGAATTAAGGGCTTTGCTAAAGATAAGGAAGCCACGAGAGAAGTGATAAAGGTTACAATGACAATAGGGGCAACACTTACAATGCAGGGAATAGTAACAACAAAAATTTTTAGGGCAACGCAGCAAGAAGTCTTACAGGAACAGAACAGTAACAAACCCGTCCCTGCTTGACCCCATACCTAACTTCTTGGTGGCAGATAGTTCTAGTATAGTCGCTGATGTCTTCAGCTTAACTTCTCATGGTGGGCTGTCATTCTCACTAACATGAATGGCGACTTTACCATTTACAATTTTTCTGATATTATTTTGGACCAACAATTGATAGAATTGTTAGCTTTGGAAACACTTTTGTTCCAACTTCCTATGGGAATGTTGCTAAAGAAATTATTGAACTAAAGTGTTTTGTAAGAAAAATGAATCTTAAGTTACTGTTCAATCATGAAACAGAGGCTGAGAATCATGGTGAAGTAAACGCCATCCCCAATGTAGGACTACCAAAACTGTCCAGTGTTTTTAATCCTCCATTACATTCTACGTTGGAACTGTTTGAGAACATGTGTGAATTTGATTTCAGATTTTTGGGTAACAAATATAATGAATATAATAGGACTACAACTCCCAATATTTCTAAAGAACAACGCTTATTACTGGATGAACTTAGCCAGTTACCTATACGGGTGTTAAAACCGGAAAAGGGAGGAGGTTTGGTGATTTTTCATAATGTCACCTATAATGAGAAAATGACTTCCCTCCTTGATAGTGATGCCTACACAAAAGCTTCAAGAAATGAAGTTAACGGTACCACACAAAGGATCAGGGGATATTTTAGGGACCTTTTCTTAACGGGGAAAATTGATATCAAGACATATAATTATATTGACATCATGTCTTCTAAAATCCCCGTGATGTTTGGGATCCCTAAAATCCATAAAAGTGTTACTGACCCCCCTATGAGAGCTTTAATTGACAGTAGATCCTCTATTACTTATCCATGTTCCAAACTAATCACACACATTTTGGACAAATACGTTAAGTACATTCCAAGTGTGTGTAAGGACTCATGGACATTTTTGGACAACATAAACAAACTGCCATTCAATGAAGATGACAACTTGTTAACTATTGATGTCATTGACCTCTATACGTGCATACCGCACTTAGAGGCGGTTGAATGGACAGGGTCAATGTTACAAAATTTTGGGGCGTCCAGATTGGAGATTGAACTGGTTACGGAATTACTTGAAATAGTACTAACCAGCAACTACTTCCTTTTTGACGGTGACTTCTATTTACAGAAACGGGGGGTGGCGATGGCCCCCATGTGGAGCAGGTGTGGCAAACTATGTAATGGGGTACTGGGAAGCAAACATCTTGGCTGATCTCCCTGGTATTATGGCCCTGTTACCTTCTACACCCGCTACCTTGACGACATGTTCCTCCTGTTTAGGGGGTCAGAATTGGAAGCGAAAAACTTAGTGGATAATATCAGTAATTCCACTGAGTTCCTGAAGTTTACTTTTAAATTTTCTACCACCGAGCTGGATTATTTGGATGTCAAACTTACTAAGGATATTTGTCATCAGTGCTTCAGGTCTACCGTCTTTAGAAAGCATACTGCAATTCTTTCCTGCACTTCACCAGCTTTCACCCTCACAAACAGAAAAGATCTATAGTGAAGGGACAGCTGGTGAGGGCAGGAAGAATGTGCAGCACCCTTGTGGATTTCGTTAAGGAATGTTCATTTCTGAAGGAAATGTTCACTAACCGTGGCTATCCTGAGAAAATGGTTTGTGAACTTATTGAGGAAGTCACTCTTAAAAGAACTAGAGGCTTTTACACCCCTTTATTGACTAAACAAAAGGTCTCTTCCAGTGTAGTTAGTAGTTCTACAGATGAGGTGCCTATAAGTGGCCTAATAGGTAGTAATGATGACCGCAGAGAATCAAACACAGATTTATCTTTGAGCTTTGTCACTATTTTTAGTACTAATTCAGAAGCAATTCTGGACATCATCCGTAAGAATTGGAGGTTGATAGCCTCAAACCCATCACTAGCAGGAAAATTGGGAGACGAACCCAGATTTATTTTTAAACGATCTAAAAATTTGAAGGAACTATTACAAAGGGATGCCCAACAGCATAGTTTTTATAAAAGGAAAGGAATGTCCAGATGTGGATTCTGCAACTTCTGTAACAATGTCCGAACAGGGGAGACATTCCTTGTTAGGGACAGGAAGTTTGTCATCAAGCATGCACTTAATTGTGAGAGCAAATCAGTTATATACATTGCTATGTGTAACTGTTGCTCTGGGTTCTACATCGGAAAAACCGACAGGAGACTGCGAGATAGGATGTATGAGCACTTGTATGCAATTAGGACATGTAAAGATGACAACGCACTAGCCAAACACATTGCATTGTTCCCAGGACATAGTTTCAACTTTATGGCTATAGACCATGTACCCTTAAAAATCAGAGGGGGCCCTGTATCTTTAATACTGGAAAATTGTGAGCTGGATTGGCAGTTGCGCTTGGACGCTTTCTGTCTTCCTGGCCTTAACACTAACTGCAACATTGCCCCAGTTCTTAAATTAAAAAGTTATTTCAGGTAAAACCTACTGTTACTATATAGTTTTCTCTGACTTTAGGTCTGACCCATATATCAGGCAGTATATTTTTGACGATTTGGCAGGCTTGTGTGTTTTTAGCACCTTGCACTAATATATTGGGTCTAGCTAGTTGACTTGACCGGTCACTATTCAGGGCTTGCTTAACCTAATAGTCAGGTTTTTAACCTAGTCTTAGTGGTCCTAGTAGGAAGACACAATGGATTTTCACGTGCTGAATCTTTTAGGTCGCACGTGTTTTCCGCAGGGCAAAGGATACTTCTCCCTTTCCTTTTCTCTCCCCCCCCCCCTTCCTTCTTTTTTCCTTAGTCCTGCATGGTTATTGCACAAACAGAATGTTTAATAAACTAAGCCTGAGCAAATATGAGTAGTATTTATCCCTTATACACACCTCATATAAGGCAAATCTGTTTTTAATGTTTTAAGTGAGTATCAGAGTATATTTTTGATAGATCTACTTACATATTTTGTATAGTAGTTCATTGTAAATAGTAATGATATCTGTTTACTGTCATCCATATTATTGTTAAGTCGCTGAGATTCTTTCTCATACAATTGAATTCATTTCTTATTGTTGTGTGCTATTTTTAAAAATGATTCTAAATGTGGGATTCCTTTAACTTTTTAGCACTTTGTATGTGTTTTTAAATACAACTGTTTGGTAACAGGAAACAGGAATATGTCATTTCCTGATGTAGTATTTTTAAAGTGAGTGTTTTTTGTCCAATTTGTTTCTCTGAAGAAGCTGCAGTGGTCTGTGGCGAAAACGCTCTTTTGGTTTGTTCAAAATAAAAGCGTTAAGAAGCTTTTTGACTCGGAGGCGTTTCTGTCTGCAAACAAGGTTCCTCTTTGTGTACTTTTTGGTCTGACTGGTTTGAAAGTAGTTTTTGTGGTTTTTAGCTATGCTAGTTCTCCTTGATTACTTTCCTACTGCTCTTTTCCCTTCCCATTACCTTCCTGTTTAAACCCTGAGGCGCGCCCTGCAAACCCAGTGCTCAGACATGAACAGTTCTGCTATTTCCCGGTATATTTATTTATTTATTTTGTTAAAAACCTGGTGCGTGGCATGCACACCTGTTTAGGCAATGTAAATACTGCTAGGCAGCTTAAGATACATCCCCTTCCTTAGCTGTGCTTGGTTAAGGGTAAATATGGGCCACAGAGCTCTAATAAGCTTACAGCATGCATGACACACCCCCTTATGAAGTCATCTAGCTCTTAGGCTTACACCATGGTATTACTGCACCTACACGGTTGGGTGCAAGCTAGCACTGAGGGGAAATCTGTGATTCATTACCATTGCCCTCATTTGAATAGAATTGACTGCTAATGCTTGGTTACAAAACTGACACTCAGCCTTCCCCCTTAGCAACCACTATTCCATGGTCTTGTTGTGTTATGCATGCCATTGACTATTATGACAAAATTATGATTTTAGTTTAAAAGCTTATTTCCAGCTTTTTTTATTATTTTCAGGCCAATTCCGTTTGCACACCCCTATGCTTAAATGGCCGAAATCAGACAAAAAAAGTTATTTTTTATAATTTTGCAGCTAATTTTCATGCCTATGGCCATATATTTTGCCTTTGGCATGCCTAACCCTTCTAATACATGCATTTTTATGAGCTGTCATGCCTCCATTTTTTTAGTTTGCAGAAATGTATTCAGCTACTGGCTGAATACATTTCTGCAATCTACACTATTCCTGCATGGACACCTGCCTGCTTCCTGGATTGCTAATTCACCTCATTTGCATGGTTTTCACCAGCAAATGAGGTAATTAGCATACAGGGGCTGTGTCCATGCAGGAATAGTGCAGGACCACTCGTGCATGTCCCGGGTGCTCTTTCCTTGATCGTACGTCAGCCATATTGCCTGCAGCAGCTCTTGTACTATTCCTGCACACCGTACAGAGCTTGCTGAATCCTGAGGTCTGTTGGTGAAAGAGCGAGAATTATTCAAAGACAATTAAAACATTTATCCACAAAAATTAAAATAAAAAGGGGAAGAAAAACATTTTTTGTGAGTGAATGTAAATAGCATTAAGAGTGAGATAGGAGGATTGTGTGTGCTGGAATGGCATGGAAACAAAGTCAAGATATTATTGTTTTGTTAGATGTACATTCTGTAAAATAAGCTAAAAGAATGCAGATGGAAACATGGTGGAGTGATAAGATTGTGTGGCATTTAGGGTTAGGTACATGTTCAGGATTGGTGGTTTTGTGGAAATTAAGGGATATACATATACTACCTAGAGGTGCTTTTCAGAAACCCACAGGTGATATATTAGGGGTGTCACAGTCCTCAGCTTCAAGAATATTACACCAATTTCTCAATGCAATGGTGCAGCATGTAAGGGAGTATATCTAGTTTCTACATACTCCAGAAAGGAGAGCTACCACCATGCAACATTTCTATGTTGCAGCACAATTTCCTGATGTTCTGAGTTCATAGACTCCACACACATTGAAATAAAACCCCCACCTAGTGAACAGCAAAAGAAGTACAGCAAAAGAAAAGGAGCACTTTGTCAACTGTCTGGTTGTCTGTAATGCCTAAGATATCATCTATAATGTGTCTGCAGGTAACCCTGGCAGTTTTCATGACTCACGCATATGGCATACCTGTGACATAGAGGCAACTTTCCACTATGGCATGTAGTGGGAGATGCAGACTATGCACTGGAATCTTGGCTCATAACACTAATGAGAAACCCATCCAATGAACAATTATGCAAGCTTACAATGATGCACATGCTTAAACTAGAAATATTAAACAGCATGTATTTGGTTTGTTCAAATCACAGTTCAGATGTCTAGATACATCTGGAAGTGCCCTGCAGTATAACCTAGCCAGATTGGCCAAAACACTGACAGTCTTTTCCACAATACAGAATATAATTGCTAGGAGACAGTTGCAATAGGCACAACAAGACCAAGTACCACACTTCCCAGAAGTACACACAGGGCCAGCAGGGCCAGGTGAGACAGATGTAGAGTCTGCTGAAGAACCAGCAGCCTGGGATGGTCCTGGAAGATGTAAGTGTCCACAATATGATGTGGCCCTGGCTATGAGGCAGCAAATAATGCACACACACTCACAACCTAAGTAAAACATGAAGAAACTAAGTGCAAAGAGTAACAGTGATGCATTCCAAATTATCAGCTTTTATTAACCCGTGTAATGGTTGTGATCTGTGAATATCCAACAGAGTCAAACCCAAGAGAGATAACTTGTACCAGTAGGAGATGATGAACGTGTAAATAAAAGATAAAAATGATTGCCCTGATATGTAAATATTGTACTTCTCTAATATAAAACCTGGATCAGCTGTACAGAAATGTCAGCAGTAACACTTGAATGATACATGCAACATAAATAGTAATATATTAAAAGGTATATACAAATTGATTTTCACAGCACATGCTATAAAGCCTATATGTTATGCCAAAGCAGGCCCATGTAAAAACAATACCCAAAATGTTAACTCAGAGTTCATAATCATCCACATAGCTACATGAGCAAGCATACTTAAGCATCCCTAAGAAATATAAAATATAACATTAATACACAATAAATACATCTGGAATATGCCAAACAAATGAGGAATAAAACAAATATATATTGACCAAACACGTATGCTTGACCTGCCCAGTACCGTGGATCACACATAAAAGATGTCCACCTTAGACTCTACAACAGTGACCAAAGCAATCTCAGCATCATCTGTACAAGGTGTTAAACAAATAGTAATTCATAACTAATAGAACTGTAACACTAATAACACTATAAGTACAGTGTCTGTGGTGTGTGAGGGTATGGCCAAGATGAGTTGTACCATGTATGGGTCTGCTGGAATGCAATCACAGCACTTGTGCTAGAATTATGCCCTGACATCATGGACAGATGAGAGCCATGCATAGTTGGTGATTCAGTTCACCATTGCTGCCCCCAACCACATGAAATACCTGTGCCAGGGGTTTCGCAGCTACTTCCATGACCCTAGTTAGAAGTCAGAGCGATACCTGAATGTAAACAAAGTCTGCTAGACTAGCTGTCATCATAACTATATCCATGATCACAATCACATCTGGGTGTGGACACCTCAATAACTGATGGAGCAGTGGAACTAGTGCCATTATGAGAGCGTGATCTAGCATGGCCACATTGGCTAACACATGAAGATGTAGTGGCTCTTTGGCCATGTAGATGCCAGCTCTGCACCAGCAGACATTATATTACAGACATTACATGATCCAATGTGAGATTCATCATGTCTAGGGACTCACCCACATGGTTCAGGAAGTCTTGCACATCAGAATGCATGCCATGTATTACTCTGAGTATCTCTATCAACCCCTGGTGGAACTTGTCTGTGCCTCCTAATAACCCTTCGCAAATGTTGTGTGGCACCTACTGACACCCCTGTGTGGCACTTTATCCTCATGATAGCTAGGAGGAGAATCAGTATCCCCTGCAGCTGGGGTAACTACAATATCCTAGTAAACTATGTCACCCTTAACCTTTCCTGTTTTAAAGGGCTCAGTGTCACGGGTATGTTTAGGCATACTATCTGTGTCCAAACTCTGGACTAGGATGTGGGAACCAAAACCTTAGTATTAGCCTGACCCTCTGCAACTCCAGATTGTGCCTGTCCATCGCTGTCATCATCATCAGAGGCTACTGATACTCCAACATCAGACAGTAGGAGCTCCACTGTGCCAATTTTATTTATTTATTTATTTTTATTTTACATTTGTTTATCAGGATTGTCTGACTGGACACAGGTCCATTTTCAGTGGAGGCCCATGGAGGAAAGCTCCATAGTAAGTACCAAAATTAAACAATATGATTAATAATTTTGAAGAAGCAAATATAAGAAAAAAACAACATAAAAAACAATATGAAAAAATACATGAAAAACAATATGAAAAAATACTGTATAAGCAAATATGGAAAAAACAAGAGAAATATATAAGGAGAATAAAACATAGTTAACCATAAATATTCACGTGATAAGTCTACAATTTCCATAAGCAGTTAGAATTTCATAAGACTGTAACATGTTATACAGTGGTTGAAGTAGGCAGTGCATTTTATGGAGTGAATGAACAGAAGGAATTATGTGATACCAGAGCATAGTCATTTTTCCATTAAGTGCGATTTAAGTGAGTTTTTAAAATGGGTAAGAGTTGAGGCAGAAATCAGAGCAGAAGGGAGGTTATTGCAATTTCTAGCTATGGTGTGAGAGAACAGAGCTTTTCCTGTGGTATTGTTAGCCTTTGAGATACAGAGTAGAGATTTGTCAGATGAGAGGAGAGGACAATTTGTATTATAGTAGGTGATGAGTTGGCCTAGTGCTGGGGGGTTTTCAGGATGTCTTACAACATTGTAGGCAATGACTAGCTGGTAGTAATTTAATAGTTGAGGAAGTTCTAACCACTGTAGTTCCCTTAGATCCTGGCAATGGTGGGTTCTGAAGATGGAGTTATTCACAAATGTGGTTATTTTGTTATAACATGACTCAAGTCTGGCAAGGTCAAGTTTTCTGACTTGGGTAAGGATAGGAGTGGCATACATTAGAGTGGACAGTAGGTGAGTTTGGGCAAGAGTAATCTGAGCTTGTCTTGTGAGGGATTGTCTGTGTCTATATAGTGTTCCCATTTTTTTATGGACCTTTTTGATTGTTTTGTGAAACATGGATGTCAAAAAGTAGGCTTTTGTCAACTTCAATGCCCAGGAGTTTGGTGTGGTCAGAGGGAGAGATAATAGTGCCATTTTTGGAGGAGATAGTGAAGGATAGAGTGGTAGGCATAGTTTTGTTGGGGGTGAAAAGTAACAATTTAGTTTTATTAGGGTTTAGGATAAGTTGGATTTGAATGATCCATGTTTTGACAGCTAAAAGATTCCTGAGTGAATTGTTGTATAGTGGTGATTGATGGGTACAGAACAAATAAGAGTTGAATTGTCTGCGTGTTGTATAAGTGAAGCATGCTGTGTGGTGGTATGGAGATTATTGGTATATATGAAGAAAAGAAGTGGGCCTAATGTTGCGCCTTGTGGTACGCCTATGGTAGTTGGGAGAAAGGGGGATAGTACACCTTGCCATTGGACAGATTGTTGTCTTTATACAGATAGCTTCTAAACCATGCTATAGTGGATGGGGCAAAGGATAGGGAGGCCAGCGTGTCGAGTACTAAGGAATGTGAGATCATGTCAAATGCTTTGGAGAGGTCTAAAAATATTGCAGATACAAAGTTGCTATTATTTCTCTCTTGGTTAACTAGATTGGTAAAAGAGAGCTGAGCAGTTGTGCTGTGGTGTTACATGAAACCATGCTGTGCGTGGGAGAGGAGATTATGTGAGTTTAGGAAATGCATCACTTGAGAATGTATACATTTCCTGAGTATTTTTAGGAGGTAGAATGGCAATGGTGGGATAATTTGTGTATTCATAAGAATTCCCAACTTTATAAAGTGGAATGATACATGATATCTTACATAGTTGTGGGATGTAAGATTATTGTATGGAGCAGTTGATAAGACTAGAAATAGGGTAGGATAAGGATTGAGCAGCTATTTTTAGGAAGTTGGATGGTAGATTGCCGGCAACAAGGGTGATCAGTTTCAGTTTTAGGAGGAGTTTCTTAATTTTGGAGGTTGGTACTAGTGAGAGAGAAAAATGTGGGATATTCTCAGGGCATTTGGTTGGGTTATGTGTAGGGTTGTTTTTGCATAGTTGGGAGGATAAAGTTAGGATGGATTTAGTGAAGTGGCGATTAAATTGGGAGGCTATGTCCGTATTGCCCTTGGTGGAGTTAGGATTGGTAGTGGTAATTTTGCTTGGTTTTAGGAGAGAGTTGATAGCATGCCAAAACGTTTGGAGATCTTTTGAGTGTCGATTTTGGATATCAAGGAAGTAGTTTTTTTATCTAGTTTGGTTTGTCTCTTGGCCTGATTTCTATGTTATAGGTAGTTTTGTTTGGCTAGGCTAGTATTATCCTTTTTTCAGTTTTTCCAGGCTTTATCTCTAGATTTTAGTAGGGCTCTAGTTTCCCTACTTAGCCATGGTGCATAGTTTGCCTTGGCTCTGATTTTCCTAATGGGAGCAACTCTGTCTAAGACATTGATGAAAATACTGTTAAGATATTCAAGTGCCTGGTCTAAACCTAGGGTTTGCAAAGGTTTCAAGTCACTATGTTTTAGAATAGTGTTAAATTATTGTGTATTTAGTTTACGATCATCTCTGACTTGTCTAAAAATGATGGGTTTGGCTATGTTGGTATGTTTCCATAGGAGGAAAGTGGGGAGATGGTCACTGAGACAATCTGAAAGGCAGCCTGTTTGGTAGTTTTGTTTGGGGGAGTTGACTAGAGTCCAGTCTAGAATAGATTGTTTATAGTTTTATTTGTCGACTCTAGTGGGTTCTTGGATAAGTTGGGAAAACTCGATAGATTAACATGGCTAGTTGTGTTGTTAGAGGTGCAGGATATCAAGTCAATATTTAGGTCACCTACAATTATGGTTTCCTGAGGAAGATTATCTGTGACCTACTGTAAGATTTCTTCAATGATGGGAGAGTTATTACCTGGGGGAATGTAACAGCAGAGAATGTTGATACGTTTTGTGTCATTTATGTTTAGGGTTGAACATAGGGTTTTGGCATTTTGAAATTTAGGTATGGGGGTTTGTAGAAGTTTGGTATTCAGTGTATTTTTGAAGAGGATAGTAATTCCATTTCCCTTCCTGCCTACTCTATCCAGTCTTAGGGTGTTATATCCTGGTGGGAGGATTTCTTCATCTAGGGTGCTAGGTTTTACCCATGTCTCAGTAATAGTTTGTATGTCTGGAGAGTAGTTCATAGGTTCATAGGTTCATACTAGGCTATCTGCCCTAGGGCATTTATAAGCCTAGCCAGAGTGTGTTTGGCTTTTGCCACCCATTTTAAATTAATTTATGCCCTTTTTCAAGGTTAGTATACTGTGCCTCTGTCTAATAGTGACACAGAAGCGATATCTGGGGTAAACCTACAATCTCCCATCCACTCATCAAGATTCCTCTTGAAGAGAGTCAATGAGGGACTCTGCCTAACCTGGACTTGGATTTTATTCCAGAGTGAAGGGAGCCTCTGGGTTATGAATCTGTCCCTCCAGCATGTCCTATTTATTTCAGTGCTGAGGTTCAAGTCTCTTGAGTACGTAGCTCGATGGGATTTGGATTTCCTGAGGTGCAGCATGTCCATTAATTCCGGGTTGGACATGGCTTTATACGTCAGGCACAGATCGCCTGTGAGCAGGCGGTATGCCACTGAGTAGAGCTGGAGTTTCTTTAACCGGGCAGCATATGGCATCTGTTTGAGCCCTTTGATCCTCTTGGTGAGGTACTTTTGGGGTCTTTCCAGTTGCTGCAGGTGTCTGGTAAGGTACATCCCAAAAGGGGCATTGTACTCAATTATGGGCCTGATGAGGGATGAGTAAAGAGGCACGATGACCTCCCCTGATCTAGATGTGAATCCCTTCATGATTAGGTGGGCTATATAAGATGTTTTTCTAACCACTTTGGCCACGTGGTTGTCAAATGAGAGATTGCTATCAACTTGGGTCCCCAGGTCCCTAATTACTTATTCTGTACTTAATGGATTACCACCTATGTGGTAATTTGTGGGCACTTTGTTTTTGCCAAAGGGGATGACTATACACTTTTTGGCTTTTAGCTTGAGGCCATGGCTCTGGCACCAGTTGTCTGTTTCTATGAGGCCCTTTTGGAGGATGCTTGTGTCGGCTGGAGAGTCAATTATGGTGCCCAGTTTGCAGTCATCTGCAAACTTGGTCAGCCACGGTCCTTCCGTGTTGGCCTGTACCTCCGAGAAATATATACCGAACAAGAGAGGACCCAGGACTGAGCCTTGTGGGATGCCACTTGTAACTGGTTTGGAGTCTGACATGGCTCCAGCAATTCTAACCATGTGGGTTCTGTCCTTCAGCCAGTTTGCAACCCATCTAGTGACACAGGGGTTTATATTTAAGCTGGTGAGCTTATCTATAATGCCCAAGTGGGATATTGTATCGAAGGCTTTTACGAGGTCCAGGTAGGCTGTGTGGACCACTTTCCCCTCGTCAATGGCCTTGGTGACTGTTTCAAAGAAATCGAGCAGTTTTCAGAGGCAGGATCTGCCCTTAACAAAGCCAAACTGGGTAGGATCCAGTGTCTGTAGGTCCCCAATATCTTTATTTATGAGGTCCATGATGATCCTTTCCATAGCTTTGCAGACCAAGCTAGTCAGGCTTATGGGGTGATAGTTTCCAGGATCCGTTGAGGCACCACCTTTGTGGAGAGGGACTACTGTTGCTGTACGCCACTCTTTGGGTACATATCCTGTAGTAAGGCTGAGATTGAACAGTAGTTTTATGTTTGGGTTTAGCTCTTCTTGGAGTTCATGTAGGACACAGCCCGGGACACTGTCTGGTCCCATTGACGCTGTGTTTTTTGCTTTGGAGAGGGCGGCCCTTACCTGAGCATCTGAGATGTCAGGGGGGGGGCAGCACTCTGCTGGGATAGATATTTGCCCTTTTGGTGAGGAGGGGGGAGAAGTTTGCGCTGAACCTGTCAGCTAGGATGTTGGCAATGTCTGTGGGTTCTTTGTATTTTTTTGTCATTTTGGACTAATTCTGAGCATATCTGGGAATTCCCACCCAGGTTCCTAACATAACTAAAGAAAGCCTCGTGATTATCCTTAGTGTCCTGTGCAATTTTTCTCTCGAAGCTGGCCTTAGACGATTTTATGAGTGCCCGTAGTTTTTTTGCTAATACTGATCAGAGATGCCTTCCCTTTTTGGGATTTTGCTCTATCATGTAGTAGCTTCCTCCTTCTATTGTATAGTTTGTTTATGGCTGGGGTCCACTAGACAGGACGTCTGCCTTTGGAGGATTGGGTCTTGGTTTTATTTGGGATTGCATTCCTGAAGGTGTTCATAGAATGCGTTTATAAAGGATTCTGCGGTCTGGGCCATATTTTCCACAGGCCCAGGGGCTTTGAAGGATTCCACCTCGGTTTTGAGGAGTGTGAAATTTGCTTTAGAGAAGTTTTTCACTGTGGTTTTCTGGGCAGGGGATGGGGTTGGGATGTGAATATCCAGTGAGATTAGTTTATGGTCTGATCTTACCAGTGAGGGATACACTTCTGGTCTGGAGCATAGAGTCCCCATGTTGGTGATGATCAGGTCCAGTATGTTTTCCCCTCTTGTGGGAGTGGTAACAAGTTGTTCCATAGCATTTGAGTTTATAAATTCTAGGAACCTTTGGGCTAGGGTGTTGGAGCTAGAGTAATGCTCCCAGTCTATGTTTGGGTAGTTGAAGTCGCCCAATATAATGGTGTTTGGAGAGACCTTCATATTTTCCAGTGTTCTCAGGAAGGCCGAGTGGGGTTTCTGGGTTTGGGAGGGTGGTCTGTAGCAGGCTATAAACTGGAAGGCAGTTTTACCCACTGTTAGTTGCACATGGATAGTCTCTGATGCTTCATGTTGTGCCACCAACCTGGAGGTGTGGGTATCTTTGATGAATATTAATACTCCCCCTCCTTTTGTGGTTCGGTCCAAGTTTTGGGGCCAAAAAGCATGGTATGAGGTATAACCTGGTCATGCTGGGGTGCTCTCAGGAGCCTTGAACCAGGTTTCTGTTACTGCACAGATATCGATGTTCTTCATGCTAAGGAGAGTTTCGAGTGCATGCATCTTGAGGTTTAGACTTCTGGCATTGAGTAGCATTGCTCTTGGTTTCTTATCCCTTGTGATACCTATGGAGGTGGGTTTGTCTTTTGAGCCTTGCCTAAAAAAGGCACTATGGGGGTAGCAAGAGCCTTTGCCAATATCCGAAAGCCCAGGGGTGACAGGTGCAAGCCATCCCTAGCGAAGCATCGTGGCTTGTTGAGCATGTCATCCTAGGCTGACAGGCATTGGATCCCCTTTGAATGACACCAATACTTAAGCCAATTGTTGAAATTGATCATCTTGTCTTCATATTGTGGCATCATTCTTGGTGAGGGAAAGATGCTGCTCAAGGTCAGGGTCATATCGGCCTGGGCTACATGCTCAGAGAGCTCCTCTGTGTCTTTTTTCATGTAGTCCAAGGAGGTACGTCTCAGGACATTCACACCAGCATGGACAATGACTGAGTCATATTTGTACTTGCCTTGGAGTGACCTGAGTGCTTGTGTTATGTGGCGGATCCTAGATCCCGACAGGCAGCTCACCGTGACCTTCTCCTTGTTCAGCCTGGTGAGCGGGACGTCAGTGTGCCTGATGATAGAGTCACCTATTACAAGTATATCAGGTGTGTTGTTTAGCCTTAAGGGCTGTGACTGCTCGGCACACTGGCTTTGTGAGCTATGTGTTGCACGTGTTTTGTTTTGGGGTAGCGGTTGCTTGGGTGTCTGCTTTGGAGGTCTCTGCTGCTTAGGCACATTTTTATTTAGAGCCTCTGAGTATGTTTTTGTGTGTTTATGGGTTTGGTTTGCTGTCGTGGTAGGTCTATGTGAGACTAGAATTGTAGTGAGTGTGGTTTCCTTCTCCTCCTGACCGGTTACGCCAGTACTGAGTTGAGAGAGCTTAGCCTACAGTTTGGCTATATGGTTGCATCTCTCACATGTGTTGGAATTTGTTGGGAGGAGGAGAGGGTTGTCTATGTACATGAGGCAGTTGTAACATTGCCTCAAGATTCCCAGATTCACCAGCTGGACCAGAGAGGAGATTGACAACTGACCTTTGGACATGCTAGAATAGTATTGGGAATTCCTTTACAATTGAAAAAAGGGTCAATGGGGAACAAGGTACTCAAGGGGAGTTTGTGAGGGTGTAGTGCTTTTAATTTTTTAGTGCTGAATTATATAATTGCTTTAGTGAGCAAGTGCCAGGTAACTTAAATGCAATGTGTTACAGGTAACTTAAATGCAAAAACAACAAACATAGTCATAGTGTGCTGTGAATGCTTGTAGGTCTGGGAGCTTGTTAGTGATACTTCTGATGTTGATATTAAGAATCAGAAGGTCAGAAATTTGCCTGGCTGAGAGTAGAGATTTTTGTGGGCCTGGGTTTGGGTGCATGTCTCCTGATGTAAGTAGGCTTTTTGTGATTAACAGTATGTGTTCAATAGTGTGTAATATGCCTTTGTTGGATTTAAATGGTATTTTTCTTATGTATGATGTTATGTGAGATTTGTAGATGGATAGTAATAAGTTGTCTTTAAATAAAGTAGAAGAGATAGGGAAATGTTTGTGTGAGTTTGCATTTGTTTGAGTATGTGTTGCATGCAATGATGTGTTTTCCAGTAGTGTGTTAGTATACATTGATGTGATGCTGGTTAGGCATGTGAGTGTTAGAAAGAGAAGTCCTCGGATAAATGGTGTTTTCTGAGTGAGTGGTAGCTGGCTGTTATAGGTTCTGTGGTGTAGGTCTGGAGGTATGTGTGAAGACATGGCAGATAGGTACTATGTACCGTAAGATGTAGAGTTTGCTGGGGGTGTGGCTAGGTTGGGTGATGAGGGTCTTTGATTGGAGCAGGGATGGGTCAGGTGATATGAGGTTGGAATAAATCTAGAGGTAGTACGAGTGGGTGGGAAATGGGGGTAGGGTAGGGGAGCTCAGTGAGCTGAGCACAGCGAGGTGAGCAGAGCGAGGCTACACCAAGACCTCGAGGCTACAGAAACAATCTGTAGGACTGGCCAAGTTAGGACAGTAATGGAAGATGTTTCACTGTGAGTATACTGCAATTACCTGGATATATTCTCTACTATCCATAAGTTACATTTATTTGAGTGAAAGACAAACTGCAGGAGTTTAGGGTTGGCCTAGAGAGAAATATTGGCAACAGGTAGAAGCTGTATGATGCTTACTAGTGTGCAATGGCAGATTTTATTCTCTGTTATATTTGTAATCCCCTTTGCTCATTGTTTGCTCTACACTATGTAGCTAAAGATGAAAACAGCTGCAGACTTTGCACCTTTGTTTGGTGTTAAATTAGTGAAGAATAAATATTAAGGAGGAGGGACTGAAGGCTATGACTCTATTGAGAGGGGTTAAATACCTTAACATAAAACAGATAAGTTAAACAAAATGTATGTTAATGTATGTTAACCTCTCCTTACAAAAATTAATTTGCAAATTGTAGACAGCACTCAGTAAAGTAATGAAAGTCAAAGACCCCCTATAAAACAACCATTCCCCTATCCTACACCAGCAAACAAAAATGCCAAGGACACAAGCCTTCTAATTGGATAACAGTTGTTTATGTCAGACATATACACAAGCCTTACCATAGAATATCTGCTGAAATGCTACTTCTAATATAAGTTCTTAAATGTGTTCATATCCTTAGAGTAATATTTTTATAAAGTCCTGTAACGTTAGATGAAGATCATCCCAATAGCAACTACTACACCATCTATACCAAAACAAGTGGGCAAAATGCAGACATCACTCGGTTTTCTAGGAAAATATAACAGCATAACTGCATAAGTATTACTTGTAAAGAACATCACATACCTTGACAGGATTTATAGTAAAATTTGACAAAAGTAATGCAATTGCAGGAGTAAAACAGCAGTGTCTGTAGTTGGTGAATCCAAGCAGACTTCCCTATTAAAATACAAGTTCCTTAGCAACTGGTTTTGCTTCAGTAGTGAGGAGTACCTCCCTGGATATAATGAATTTGTAAATCAGGCATCAGATCATTATCATTAATGAATCACTCAATCTGCTTTAAGTGATGGGCAGGTTAGCATAGTATGAGGACCTACATGATGCCATGCACACCCCCTAGCAGTACAAGACCGAGTATTGAGAAGTAGAGCTAGCTAATGGCTTTTAAGTGTGACTCATTAGTAGTAGAGCATGAAAACTCTTGCCTATCTGATATAGACTTACAATGGATGTGTCATTTGTGCTTCCATTGAGTGATTTAGGAGATAACCTTTATACCACCTTTGTGAATAAAGAGGCAACTGTACCTCAGAGTAAAAAGTGTCTGCAAGTTATTTGAAGTAAAAAAAAAACTTAAACATACCATTAAATTAACCTTCAACCTTGTTACAAATAGTAAAGTTTGTTATAATTTACATTTATTTAGAAATCATGTTACAAACATATAAAAGAGAATACTGCTCACAAAAGAAAGGGACAAACACATTTTTGTATTACATATATTTTTGTAGTGTGACATGGCTAATTAGCTTAACTGGTTGAAATATCCAATTTATCCAGACATCTACTGTGAAATGGTGAAGGACATGTGAGAAAACAGGTATACTGCTCAGTAAATGTAAAGTGTTAGAATGTCAAACATTGAGTATATGTGCTCTTTTTTCTCTGCAGCATATCTACATGTATGTGGCAAATACTATTAATGTTTTCACTGTCTCATATTACTACCATAGTTTCAAGATTCAAATCTAGAGAGAGAGAGAGAGAGAGAGAGAGAGAGAGAGAGAGATGGCTGTGTGAATGTACGGTTCCTTAATGTCCACACTGTCATGGTATAAAACCACAAAGTTGATAAAACATCATAGAGAGACATTTTTACTTTTCATATTTTTTAATTTAATTAATTAATTAATTAATTAATGTATTTATTTAGTTAGTTTTGCCTAATCCTTTGTGCAGCACTTAGCATTGTGCATCTGTGACTGTCAGTGGTCAGTAGCAGAGAACAACAGTAACTTCTGAAGGCAAAAACTGAACAATTTAATTTGGATGTTGTCATCAGTGTCCTACAGTCAGAAAATGCATGTTATGCAGATTTCTCTGTGTCTCAATGTGTTAATGCAGTAAGTTTGGAATAGCAGCAGAAGTAATGTAGGGTACGATTCTAGATTGCAAACAGTTTTACTGAGGGGGTCAGAATAAAAAATGTCAAATAATTTGTATTTGGAATTAAACATGAAGTACAACTGCCAAGTTGCAAAATAAAATCTGCAACACTACTCTGTGTAATGAATGCTAAATAAGTCAACTATACTCTGTGTGAAGTATGTTAAGTATAACAATGATCATAGTTAATTTAACATATACTTATATATGTACAAACTTCACAATTGTTTTTTGGAAAAAAGAATAACAACACAGATATTATTAAGTGAGTAGGACAGTTGTCATATAAAGTATGTATGGCACCATCTGCAACATATTTTACTGAACTTATTCAAGTCAATGCATATGAAATAGATTTACAGCAATAAATACTGCCTTCTACATTTAAATCCAATAAAATACCAAAGGAATGTCAAAACACACAGAGGCTTCTCATGATTAGAGCTCGACTCATGTAGTAATTGTTGCACCTCAACTTAAAAACTAAAAATGTTAGTTCTTCTGTGGCATTGACTGCATATCCCAGCAGACCACTGTATCCCAATTTATGTACTTTTGTCTATTATTAACAATGATTATTACCAACATCACAGAATAACTGGTTATCAGGGTGTCTCAAGAATATATCTGTGTTTACCATCCACCATAGAAAAGAACATGGGCAGAAGTGACAATATATACTTTGAAAGATAATTCAGCTAACATCAGCAAAAAGTATTTGAAGATTTCACAGTGGAGCATGTATTAATACACTGAGCCTCACACCTGGTCGGGTCTCAATGCCATATTTCACATATGCAGTATAGTTTGAAGTAATTATACCCACTGTTTCTGCCAGGTCATTTATATGTTTTCAATTGTGCAAATGTATTTGACAAGGTTGTCTCTCATTGCACACAGGTTGATAAATGTGGGGTCTGAATTGGCTATTGATTCTCTGCCATATTTCTATATATATTTTAGAAGACATGTCAGGCAAAGATGAGGGTGGTGTTCCATTTATAGGCCAAAGGTTCTGTCAAGAGGAGTCTTGGATTTTTTTGGCAATCCTCATAATCCATAAGCTTCTGCAGGAAGACTATACTGGGTCTCAATATACGGTTAAGGCCTGGAATGGGTTGGTCAAGGCTTTTACCAGTGTTACTGGCATCCCCACACTGCTGAACAATGTTGTCACCATTATAATGACATAAAGGGGCACAATCAAGACCTCATGATCTGATGGAAGGCAAACTTTGCAACTACAAACACCACTGAGCTGTGTAAGTATAGTGACCTCTCACCAGCCAATAAAATACCATAGACTTTTACTTATTTTTTTCTGTTTTCTCTTTTGTCCAGCTACTGAAGACATAGCTAGAAATAGGGAGGAACATGTGAAATGATTGGCATGCCTCAGAGAGGCACAGGGTTAAGTATAGCTCAGGTATCAATGCAGGCAAAATCATAATACATCTGACATTGGGTTAATTTTGTCAGATTTCAGGGCAGCAGTCTATATGAGCTTGTGACAAACAACAAAGTAGCATACATCACCTATATATGAACTATGTATGAACCATATATGCTGTATCTAATAGCTCTTGATCATTGCTTTACACAATCTCAATTTATTTATTGATTAATTGAAAACATTCCTGCTACAGCACAAATGACCATCAGCATGGGTGTTAGACTGACCATTGGGGATTGGACCTTCATACCTACACAGGCAGCTGTGGTGGTACAACTGCAGGCAGCACAACTATCCAGTCCATGTGAGTCCCAAACTGTCAAGGTTGTCTGTACAGCTCCTAGACTACCGACTCCAAGTATCTCAGGTAGTGCTGCAGTGGAGGCTAGTGCAATGTAGTACTCCCAGTAGTAATACTAGTGGAGGTGGCAATTTTGTCACCTATCAGTAGCTGACAGGGGTGGTGGAGGGCATTAAGGAGAGAGGCCTTGCTCCCCAAATAAAAATAATTGAGAAAGTCCTGCACTGGTTAGCCAAGTCGATGTCCTGTCCAGCACTGACCCAGGTATCTGTGAAAGGAAGTAGTGATGACAGTTCTGAGGGTGAGGACTAGATTCTCACTATACTCATGCCAGATGTGGATGCACATCTGATGTCCCCTAGCTAAGCCCAATCATGGTGTCTCCCAAATATTTGTGTTCATCACCATTGCTGTCTGTCTTCTATGTCCTGTATGTCTGACTATGTTACCTACCCTACGTACCTAGCCTTCTTATTCCTAACCACCTCTTCTTAGCTCTCCATTTTGCCTGTTTGTCTACTTGACACACTTGACTTGGTCCAATTGGCCATACAACATTGTTCAGTTGCTGTCACCCATCCCAGATGTGGCGACTACCAAAAATCATAAACTTCTTATTAAAGGTATACCCTCTGTTTGCCCCCATTTTCACCACTGTCCTTATCAACCCTTTTTCACATTTTATTTTAAAGATCAAGCCCATTTACCTGAAAACTCATTTGACTGAAAAGCATAGAATTTTATAGAAGTATGTGATAATGCCATTTGTTATCATAGGAGTTATTAGGAAAGTGAGTCTCACAGAGTATGTATAGATTATAATGTTCAGAGCCATATTGTACTCCCAAAAATGTAAATGTTTGTGTTTGCACTCCAGTACTGATTAATTGTGTGTGTTTTAGTCTTGCCTTCATGGCTGTGCAAGCATGGACTTAGTATAGATAATTAAGGGGGGTGCAGGGGGGGCTTGCCCCCCCAAAAAAACATTTTTTTAAGGTATACTTGTTGTGGAGAAAAATTAGTTTTCAGGCAAATTAATTTTCGAGCATATGCATACAAAGTCAACACCTCTTTCCCCTGTCCAGCAGGGACACAGGTGGGATCCCAGGGGTGTACTTTCTGTTTCTCACCCAGTCATCCGGGTTTCTCTTAAAGAGGGCCAATGAGGTACCCTGCTTGTCTTGGAGATGGAGTCTATTCCACAGATGGGGGAGTCTTTGGGACACAAATCAACCCTGCCAAAAATTCCTATTAATGTTACAGACCAGGTTGAATCCTTCTGTGTGGGTTGCATGAGTGGAATTTGACTTATGGATATGCAGCAACTCCATCAAGGCTGGGTCTGAGATGGTCATGTATGCCAGACACAGGTCACCTCTGAGCAGTCTGTACAAGACTGAGTAGAGGGACAGGGCTTTTAGCCTATGTGTATAGGATAGGTGTTTGAGACCATGGATTTTCCTTGTCAGGCACCTCTATGGTCTCTCCAGCTGCTGTATGAGCTTAGCAAGGTATATGCCGAAGGGGCCATTGTACTTGATAATGGGTCTGATAAGGGAGGAGTACAGGTTTGTTGTGATCTCCTTGTTCCTGGATGAAATACCCTTACTTATAAGGTGGGCTATGTAGAAAGCCTTCCAGACAATGGATGCAACATGGTGGTCTAAAGTCAGGTTCCTATCAACCTTGATGCCCTAGTCCCTCACGACTGATTGCATGCTTAGTACATTGTTATTAATGTGATAATTAGTGGGGAAGCCATTTTCTCCAAAGGGTATAATGATGCAATTCTTGGCACTCAGTTTGAGGCCATGCTTCTGGAACCAGTCATTAGTTTGGGTACAGCTCTCTTGGAGGATGTTCACATCACTAGGGGGATTTAAGACAGTGCCCAGCTTGCAGTCATCTGCAAACTTGGTCAGTCACAGACCACTGGTTTTGGCTTGCAGCTCAGAAAAGTATATTCCAAACAGTAGCAGCCTCTAGACCAATCCTTGGGGTATGCCACTTATTGTGGGTCTACAACTAGTGGTGGCTTCCCCTATTTTGACTGAGTGGGTTCTATCAGTGAGCCAGTTAGCTATCCATCTGGTAACATCTGGGTTGATGTCTAGCTGGGAGAGTTTGTCTATTTTGCCCAAGTGGGGACTACTGCCAAAGGCTTTGGCTAGGTCAAGATAGGCGGTTTGCACCATTTTCCCCTCATCTATGGCTTTAATGACTATTTCAAAGAATTTAACCAAGTTGAACAAGCATGATCTCCCTTTGATCTCCTTTTGACAAAATCAAACTGTGTGGAGTCAAGCGTTTGGAGGTTGCCAATATTCTTGTTTACAAGGTCCATGATAATGCATTCTATAGCCTTGCAGATCAGATTAGTTAGGCTGATGAGCCTATAATTGACTGGGATGGTGGGTGCTCCACCTTTGTGTAGAAGGATGTCAGTGGCTTTCCTCCATTCAGCTGGAATGAACCCGGTGCTCAGGCTTTGGTTGAATTGGGTGCCTAATGATGCTAAGAACTCTTGCCTGAGTTCATGTAGGATGCTGCCAGGGATGTTATCAGGTCCCAATGAGGCTGTATTTTTTGCCTTTGAGAGGGCATTAAAGACCTACTCCCTGGTGATGAGCTCTGGCATGTTGACACATCCTATTATTCTAGCAACTGTCTACATTCATTAGAGGAACTTAGTGGTACTTTACTGGTATAGACAGCAGGCAGAAACAAATCTTTTATTTCTGCCACTGTCATTTGCTGATGAGTACTGGCAGATTTGAATGCCTGGTGCTAGGCCTGACCTTAACAACTTAAGCAGTAGTTGTTTAACATTTGTTAAAGTTGGGTCTTGTGCCAGTCTAGCACTTAACTGGTTTGTCTTTTTCCAAATATCTCTATGGCCTACAAAATTTTATAAACACCCTTTACTTCTGTTAAGCTCTAGTTTCTACATTTGAACTTAAACATCAAAATGGATTGTTTAATGGACTTCAAAGATGGCTGAACACTGTTCAACAGCTTAATTTCAGCTTTATCATTGTGAAAAAGAATCTGAGTAATAATAGCTGGTAATTTTGCCATCTTGATTAATATTCATTTACTAGCTAGTAAGTACACTGGATGCCAGCAAATATAACATTTGGATAACCTGAAAGAAAATCGACTAGAAAAGATGAAGAGAAAACATTGACTAGAAATAATCCTGCAGCTGTTCATCAAAAAGGCAGTTCAAGCTTAGGCTTCGGTATAAGAAATGACTTTCAGTAATTTTGAGAAAAAAAAATCCTGTGCACTCAAGAGGTGATTAAAATAAATGAAACACTAAAGGAGTATAACAACTCAAACAATAAAAGGCTGGAAAAATATAAGCAGCTTTAACTAGCTATTCAGCTGAACTGTTAAAACCACAGAAATCAGAGACTGAAATGAAGAAAAGGTTGGGTGAGTATGAGACTTCTCAATAAGAGCCGTTTCAAAAAATGGTAGAGTTAGAAGACAGAGAATACAGAGAAAACCTAAGAATTTCTGCTGTACCAGAGAAACTGGAAAGAACAGACTGTATTTATTCATTTTATGAAAGCACAAATAAGCAACTGGACTCTGACATTTCACAGCAGGATTTGTTAATTGAAAGGGCACAGACTGCGTATGCTCCAAACCTGGCCATCAGAGGCCAAAACCTGTATAAGTAAAGATGCAATCATACCAACAGAAATAGGTGATCCTGACAAAACTATGGCAAAAGGGAAATGTATTAAAAATTGGAGAAAGTGGTGTTTGTGGAAAATGATTATTCACTGTACACCATTCAGAAGAGAAGCACCTTTATTGCAGTAATCAGGGAATGTTAAGAGACAGGTGAGATTCAATCTGCTGTGTCAGCTGTGAATATTTTTTACTGGAGTTTTGATGCAGAATAGGCTAAAGAGGAAATACAGAAATGTATCCAACAAAAATTGAGCCATCAAACAGAATGGGATTCTTCTTTGCATTCTTCTGACAATGAAGCACATAGAGAGACTTTGTCAGTGAAACCTTCCAATGCTACAGTGGAAAATGCTTGAGAAAAAAAGGACAGGAGTTACCTAGAAAAATCAGGACTACTTTGGACTTGAACCAGAGTCAGGTGTTGGGAGATGGAGATAAACAGAAAGAAGACCAGTAGCATCAAAATTAGTGACTAAGTGTGAGATCATAAAGCATCGATCACATTTGTGAAATATGGCTTTGCAAAAAAAAAAAAAGTGGCTGAGAAAGATTAGGCTTTTGTTGATTTTGTTAAGCTTGTGGGTGGTCTGTAAAGCATGCAGCCCACTCTATCTCATTAATGTTTAGAAGGACATTGAAAGGAAAAATAGTAGCTGTAAGTAATTTTTTTTTTCTCATAATAGTATTTGTATGACGCATTTCATAACATAAACTGCATGTTATATGGTAAAGCAGTTTTGTGTCGTATTCATACCTCTCAACTGTCCAGATTTTCACATAATGCCCAAATTTTTGCCACATATTTGTGGTTTGTTCCTCATAAAATGTGTGGTTTCCTGGCAAATCACTGAGGATTGAAGTTACTAAACTATGACCCACATTAAAGTTTCAGACTTTATATCCTTCAGAAAATACATGCCAGCATAAAACCTGTTATTATAGCAACTTTCTAAGTTTATAAGAGCAATATTTAAAATCTGTCCCTATTTCTGGGCCTTTCCGCTATTAATTTGGGCTTTGTCCAGATATCTTGTCATAAGAGGTTGAGAGCTATGGTAGTATATAGTAATGGAAGGCTCCAATCACTACTAAGAATTATGATTGGATCTGTCCAATTATAATCCACATTGATAAGAGTTCTTGCCATGGATGTCAAACTTCATCCTATAAGGTTCACTTTGAGGTGAACTGCTTGAAATTCATGTCTTAGTCACATACCATCCTCATTATGACTGGAGACCTAATCATAATCCTCTATGTTCTCAAAATATAAATGCACCACCTGGACAATTGTTAATAAGTTGACCAATGAGGGTCTTGATTAACCACCAATCTGAGAGCATGAGCATGCTTTCAGAGACTCAGCTATTGCAGAACATAGAGCTTTGAATCTTTGCATGCTTAGAAACATCTTTTAAGGCTGCTTTGACACCAAGACACTGTACCCTGTTATTACCCATGGGAAAGAAGTTTGCTAAAGAGCTGTTTGTAACTGACAATTGCCAAGCACCTTAATCATTCTAGGTTTAATGATTTGTATAAATGTGGCAGTATGTAGCCAGATACTTGATATTTTATTAGCTGTGATGATGACAAGACAGGCTTTTGTTAAACTGATGCCCTAGGTGTAAAGGACCCATGCAACACCCCACCACTACTGCCCATCCCATCGTGGACTACTTATATTATCCATATAAGTTTTTACTTTTTTCCCTGTTTCTTAGAGTTTGTCTTACTCTTAACATTTTTGCTGGTGTTGTTCATTCATTCATTCATTCATTCAATATGTTCTACTTAAGCAAGACTGCTCTCTGATAATGTGGAGGAAACAACTGTATTAAGCCTTAGAAATCATGATATTTCCAGGTGATCTAAGATGCATTTCAGAGTTTTTTAGACACCCTTTTTTCCACTAATTACCTACATAAAAATAATCAAATAAAGAAATTTAGTATTAATCTTAATTTTTTTTAACTGCATCCTTTCCACACATCCTAACAATCCAAGACTGCGATAATTGCAGTGAAATTAATTATATTAAGCCATGGGCCCATGAGGTTTCGAGATGCTTGAGATGTATTTTAGATCTTTTATAAAAATCTTTTTATCTAGCAATGGTATAAACGAAAACCATGATTAAGGAGTTCAGTCTTATTTTTAAACTTTGCTTTTTCCTGCATCCCTTCAACATACCCTAACAGACCAAAGCTATCCGGCAATAATTAAATTAAACTAGGAGCATGGGGGCTGCCAGCAGCCCAGAAGCCATAGGGTTAAAGATGCTCAGAGGTACATTTTAAAGCTTTTTTTCCAAACTTTTGATTCAGTGATGGGCTAAAGAAAAATTATGCATGTGGAAAAGAAATTCAATATTACATTTTTATTCTGAGAAAGAAATAAAGTTATATCTAAATGTTCATGTTTAAAGCTGACCAGACGCCAGTTCACAATAAAGTGGGAAGACAAATGCTTGTACAAATACATATAGCATATCTGGGTACAGTACCTGTCCCCCTACAACTACCCCAAAAATAAGTATTTTCTGTATATACCCCTCTGGTATTAAATTGGGATTAAAATAAGGCACAAATATCCAAAGTCATATTTCAAGCTGCTGCTGCAACATTTATATACAGCATGATATCTCACCCCTACCCCTACCCCCAAAAGGTAGCCACATTTTATGCACCCCTCTGATGTCAGAATTAGACAAAACTGTAAAAAATAAATAGAATATAACATATCTGCTGTCAAACATATATACATAAACAGCATGGTTATTTACTCTTGCCCAATTACTCTTGCCCAAATGATAGCTACCTGCATGTGTATCAGATGTTTGTGAGGAAAAAAAATAATAATAATGATTACAATAATGTTTCCCACTTAATACTTCCAGACACAGTACAGTGCTTCTGTACAATCTCTAATAACCCTCTGTGCACCTCTCAGTTGCCACACATTAAAGCATTTTAATCGAATTTGCTCCACACAAATCAAAAAGCCAGAAAAATGTTGTCAGTAAATATCTGTTTTATCACTGCCAGAATCATTGCAAAAATAATAATGATTCTGAAATGTACTGTGCCATGCCATTTCTCTCATGTCAATGTCCACACAAGTCACAAAGTCTGAAATATTCCCCAAAATATCAGGTTGATCACTACCAGCATTATAAAAATAATAAAACACTTCTGTCACACAGAGCCATTCCCCTCCAGTCTGTCCAGAATTAAGCAGAATGCCCCTGCCTTTGTCCCCTCTACTCCAGTTGTATGAAAAAACCTCAGTCATGTGCCTTTATGCCTACATTTGAACATTACGAGGTTTGCAAAAAAAAACAATGTTTAAGGTGAACATAACTAGACTTGAATGTCAAGTCAAGTGGAGCACTGTTCCCCTGGAGTGCATTCTGTTCTATGGTCACATTTTATTTTTGTATTGGTGCTTTTAGCTATCTATTTTTCAGGATACAGAAATATTCTCTAAAAAATAAATAAATAATATAAGAGAGCTCCAACAAGCACAGCACCCTAGGACGTTGCCTTGTTCAATTATGCATAAGGCTGGATCGGGATGTTGAACTTCCTGAGTAGGTGCTAATAAGAAGATTTGATACTGATTATTCCCAGTAAGCTGAAACATGACATTATGGTGTGAAACAATAATACTATCAGATATGGTGTTAAAACTTCCTACATGATAAGGTATGCAGTGTATCAGAGGGTTGGCAGTGGAAGGTAAGGGCAGATTGCTGGCTGGGTATACCAAGTACAGGTGTTAACCTCCTGTGTAGAAAAGTGTTTGTTGTTTTGTTTCTTAAAACAGTAATCATCAACTACAGGCGTTTACCTCCTGTGAAGAAAAGTGTTTATTGTTTTGTTTCTAACTTATCGAAGAGTAGGTATCTGAGAAGAAAAAGCATGTGTTGTGCTGATGCCTTTAAATGCACAAATTTCTATCTCTTATCTTATCTCTTACCACTTTTCTTGTTTCTTTATGAATAATTGTTCTTTCTTTATGAATAATTTGATCAGTAATCATCAACTAGCATTTTATTAAGAGCATAAAAGAGAGAATTTTTTTTAAATGATGAAGTGAATTATTTTTCAGGACTTTTTAACCTGCTTTCCTGTGTTTTACTCATTGTTACAGTTGTTTTACAGTGGAGAAAGTGTTGGGGAACTTTCTAAATTTTCAATTACAGTTTCAGCTCTAGGGGCATTGTATTTATTTATTGATTGATTGACTGATTCAATTTTTATTTATGTATATTTGTTTACCAAGGTAGTGCACTGATCAGTATTAACCAAATCCAGGATCAGCCCAGGTGAAATAGAAAACATCTAACAAACAGAAAAATATAGAAATGTAAGCAATAACAGAGTAATTCAAATTAATTACATAGCAAAAAATGTGTATATACATTCTAGTGAACAAGCACAGGTAATGTACAGAGTGTAATGTACAATATATGCACTAGTTTCTACCATGGGCCAATCTTCAGTGAATCTTAGAGAGGAGAAGAGGTTCAGAAAGGAAATAAGTTAGGTGATATGTCCTGTGATGAAGCAGGAGCATTTTGCTTGGATGAAAAAGTGCTTTTTGAGTTGCATTCTAAATTTGGAATAAGTGTTCATTTCCGTAATGTTGATGGGAAGAGCTTATCGAAGAGTAGGTATCTGAGAAGAAAAAGCATGTGTTGTGCTGTGACATTTTATTCTAGGGTTAATGCTAGTTGCTGTGGTTTGTGAGTAGTGTTTAAGGTTGTATGAGGAGGTTTTCATCATGAAAAATAGTTGCAAGGGGAGTATATGTGTGGAGTTGGAGTAGTTTGTAGAGGTGGGATCCTAAAAGTAGATTAGATCTTTGTTTTATGGGTAGCCATTGGTCTTTTTCTAGGGTGATATTGTTATGCCCACAGCGAGGTGACTTTGTAATGCATTTGCAGATGCTGTGAAAGATAGGCTGGAGTGTGGCAATGTTTTCTTAGAGACAGAAGCAAAAATTGGAAATCCATGTTCAAGATGAGAAGGGAGAACTCCTTAGTAAACCATTTTAATATGCCAGGGCATTGCATAGTCCATCTGCTAAGGAGGATACTATACTTGTTATTAACATGTTACTCTGACAAATGACTGCTTAATAAAACAAAATAAAAAAATAAATAAAGAAGTTTGTGAAGTGCTGAACATGCAAGGAATTAGACTGGTACTGAGATGATTTGATAGAAGTGAGAACAAATTTGATATTTTAAGAGAACTGTGTCTAATAAGCCCGACTGATGCCTTTAAATGCATACATTTCTATCTCTTATCTTATCTCTTACCACTTTTCTTGTTTCTTTATGAATAATTGTTCTTTCTTTATGAATAATTTGATCAATAAACCATCTACAGAAAAAATGCCACTACAAGATATGAATGAAAGTTAGAATATAAATATGACAAATCTATGCCAACTGCATTCACACAGCTTTAGAGGATAGGAGATGTGTATATTGCCACTCTGATTGGATAATGAACTTTCTCCAGCAGGGTGTTAATGTAAAGATAATACCTGCTGAAAAATGTGTCTGCAGCTTCACAGCAGCATATTAATCTGATGTACAACTCCAACTATAGTAGAGATAACAGCTGCGATTATTCTGCACTAAGCAGTGTTTTTACTGTTTAGCAAGTGTAAAATGAAAGCAAACAGTTAAAAAAAGGAAAGAAAGAAAAGTGTGTGTGTGTGTGTGTGTGTGTGTGTGTGTGTGTGTGTGTGTGTGTGTGTGTGCGCGCGTGTGCGCGCGCGTGTGTGTTTGTGTGTGCGTGTGTGCGTGTGTACGCGCGTGTGTGTGTGTGTGTGTGTGTGTGTGTGTGTGTGTGTGTGTGTGTGTGTGTGTGTGCGCGTGTGTATGTGATTATTTCCGGTGTGTGAGTGTATGCATGCATGATCAATTGAGCCATTATTTTACACTTGCTAAGCAGCTCTTTAGTGGTTTAGCAAGTGTAAAATTATAATTACAAAAAATAGAAAAGTGTGTGAGTGTATACGTTTGTTTATATTTCTGCCTGCATGTGAAAGTGAATGGGTAATTGTGTGAATGAATGCAGAAGTGTGTGTGTGTGTGTGTGTGTGTGTGTGTGTGTGTGTGGACGGAAGTCCTTTAAAATTAAAAGTTTTGCATAGCTTCCAACCTCTTAACTCAAGAAATCCAAATAAAGCTTAAAATGGGGGGACAAAAGCACAAAATTACCATAATGACAGTTCATACCTATCACCTCAGGGATATCCCAGATTTTGACTGAAATTTTAGCTCTGTCTCCCTTAATCCCTCCTAAAATTGGTGATATTAAAAAGAGTAGATGGAGAAATTATTTTACATCGAAAGCATTAAATATACTAATTTAAAAACAGCAAAAACAAACAAGCACAATAATGCCCACCAAGGTATCTATTATTTTATAATTAATGCCCTTCCAGGGGTGTAGAGGCCCTTGACATATGGCGGTGGGCCTTAAAACACCCCTGGGTCAGACAATAACACAACCTGTTGGCCGTTATTGCTTACTTAATAAAATAAAATATTTATGCTGCAGTATGGTTACCAATAAGTCTTTGACTTTTATAGACAGCCTTTGCCATGCCATGTGTTTTCCTATGTAATGTATTCTTCCTTTCATATAGAGTTTGATATTGTGTCGATTTGAGAAGACCCCCATTGCTTTTATACATGATGATACCATGTTTCTCGCCTGTCTTTTTTCAGCAAAAGTTGCTATGCTTCTGAATAACTAAAGAGAAAATGCCTGAGGGACATAATTCTAGAGATATCAAAATAGTTAGAAACAGAGCAATAAATTCATTGTCCCACTTGCATTCTTTATCAGATTTGTTATAAATAAGCCATCACATACAACATATACTGTGCAATCCATATCAGGACTTGATTCTACCTTCTCCTTTACTATATCTTCAGCAAATTCTCAGAAACTACCTTCACACTAACAAATAGCTTTGCTTCTAGCAGTTTCACAAACACTATTTTCATAATCATACGTATAATATATAGGAGCCAACCTTCAAATAATGTATCTATTGTCCTACGTTTTCCATTCACAAAACCAGATTACCATTTCAGTGGTGCGAGGTAACCTTCTTTTGTATTGCAAACAACACTAACACTATCAAAAACAGCATATCATCATCTGCTGTATATTATGGAGACCTTTCTCACCTTAATATATTGCATAGCTACCCAATTTCCAAATATTGTACACAAAACTATCATCATTACCAAGATAATTATAAAACTTGGTATATTAAAATCATCTCTACAGTATCTCTGCACAATGTTAATAAAAGATGTCTGTACAGTACAGAATTCTGGTATTTTAAGTTGTAGATTGTAAATAAGTAGAGTCATGCAAGTATCTAAATGTACACTTCTGTTGGGAAAACAATAAATAAGAATCTCAAAATGTACACAAACATTGCATATTTTGTCAATAGTTATCAGGGCATTATATCAGTATGCTACTTTAGTTCTGTAGTGCTGTATAAGTCAGTCAGTCTCCAGTTATTTGACCACAATGAATGTGTCCACACACTTGTATCGAGAAAGCCATTAACTGCCCATAACAAAACATTAGTGTACATGAAGGATGGAGGGACAGATTCATAACCCAAAGGCTCCCTTCGCTCTGGAATAGAATTCCAATTCATGTTAGGCAGAGCACCTCACTGACTCTCTTCAAGAAGAATCTTGATGAGTGAATGGGGGATCATAGGTTTGTCCCGGGGATTACTTCTGTGTCACTATTAGACAGAGGCACAGTAAACTAAACTTTAAAAAGGGCACAGTATACTCAATTCAAGGGGTGGCGTAAGCCAAACCCAATTGGGCTAGGCTTATAAATGCCCCAGGGCAGATAGCCTAGTATGAACCTATGAACCTATGAAAACCATCTTAGCTATGCACTGATAGATAGGTCAGGAAGTCTTCATTTACTTGAGAGCAATAACTGTGTCCACACAGTTGTAACTGAGAAATTGATTACCTGTTTTGTAATAAAATATTATGATATACAAAAGTCATGGTCGCTGTGCAGTGATGGATAATTCAGGTAGTCACCAGCTATTTAATCACAATATCTGTCAACACAGTTGTACTAAGAAATTCATTACCTGCCCTAAACAAAACAATTTTGTCTAAAAAAAGTGGTTGAAGGTCTGAATGCTGCATGCTACATTCATTTCAATATCTGTTAACTGTACATTCACAAAGTGAAGCAACGTTCTCCAGAGTGACTGACAACATTCACTTTTTCATAACAAAGGATGTAGCCTTGAATTATGAAATGTTTGTTACTGAATCTTAGATGAAGATATTTCATTGCATAATAAAATGAAGTGTTTTCTAATATTAACGCAAACAAGGCACTCTAGCAGTTGACAGTAATGAAGAGAAAATTTAAGGCATCACAATGATTGGCATATGACAGTTCAGTATAATAAAGTACTTTCATATTGTATATCATTAGAAAGAAATATGCATGAAAATCAGTATGCATGCCTTCTGTCCTCTCACTGCATAAAATATATGGTTGGCGAACACCACGCATTACCATTTCCCTAACAAATAAAAAAATTACAATGGATTTCTCTTCTAAAAAATGTAAATAATTATGCAGTGAGTAGACAAACAACAATTGATTACTACAGAGCTGATTATGCATGACTTGTTACATGTGACTTCCTCACATGCATAGCACTGATTGCTGTAATAACCTACCAAGTTATATGTAAATGCACGATAAAAATATCTCCCATGTTTATGCACATATAAAATCACTGCAATAAATAGCTTAGATTCAGAAAATGACAGTGAAAGCTGCAAATCAATTTTAAATGCTAAATATAAAACATAAATGTACTTCTAGTAAACACTAACAAAAGAAATTATTTTCAAAGTGTTAATAATTTTGATCATCAGCAGTACAGTAGCTATGTAACAACTGTCAGGAAATACTAACTGCATTAATTGTCATAAACATCTTAGACTTAAGCATTACTCATCACTACTCACTAATGTTTCAGGTGTAGCTAATCAGGCAATAATACCTGTATGGATGGGTGTTATTTGGGAAATAACACATCCCTAGGGATATTGTCAGTCCCCCACTCCACAGGTAGATGGTCTTGTCACCCCCTAAAGGGCTTGTTTTCCTGCTAATACTCACCCTGGAGAGCATTATTGGACCTGGAGAATTGTCTGTTAAACTGTTTTGTATTTGTTTTTTAATTATTATCGCTATTATATTTTTATGTAAAATAGTTCCTCCGTCTAAGGCAATAAATGTAATTGTTATTAGAGGATGTAATTCACATCCAAAATATAAGTCATATGCATATTTAATGTCTTGACACATGCACGCGCGCACACATAGACAAACATTCAGAAGCACAGACATACAGATATACTCACACACATATACACAAAAAAACACATATACACACATAGACACACTCAGACACACACACACACACACACAACACACACACACACACACACACACACACATGCATACAATGCAAAGAATTACAACCACCCCATGCCTCTTAACTGCCCTGATATTGTAGAAAGTCCCTGATTTTGTCACAATGTGCTGCTCTATCTCTCATAAAATGTTCAATTTTCTGGTAAACATCTGAGGATTACACAGTCAATAATGCAGACATTACCATTTCATATTTCCCATTACTACAATGTATCCTGATAGAAAGTGTCTTGCATGGAAAGTTAAGAGATTTCCTTCTCTCACTTTCTTGCTCACTCACACACACACACACACACACACACACACACACACACACACACACACACACACACACACACACACACACATGCGCACACACACATGCATGGAACTGCCTTACTTTTTCTTTATTTTTCCCATCTAGCTAAAAGCAAGCCAGGCTTAGTGGAGGAAAAGCAAAATGACAAACCGTTGAAGCTGATACTGCAGTCGGTTTTCCTAGATGAGTTTTTTTTTTTTAATATATTTTTACTTTTTTTATTTTAAAAGCACTAAAGAGTAAAGCCACATTTAGTGTGTATAAAAGAATAGTGGCTATTTTTTTTATCTGAGCTTCATGGCAACTTAACATGCTACCATAAAGCAGTGGACCTGTTTTTTTACCAGGCAATATCTGTACATTAACATCCTTCTGGAGAACATTCGTACTCAAATAGGGTGCCATTTTGAATTTCTTCCATTATTTAATGCAAATTAATATAAATACATTATACCTTACAAAAAGACAGTGACACAAATGATTTCTAAATGATCAGATAATTTATATTAATACTATGACTGTTGTATTACTATTTAATGGCTAGGCTTTCCAGTGATTCATAACAGAGGAATTAACATTTCATGTCATTGTAAAATCTCTATTCTTCAGCATGAGGAAGCACAGGCCAGTTAGATATTGGTCAAGATTCCTTAAAGTAGTGTGATGTGTACTGCTCTGGGTACATGTTTTGGTACCTTTTCTGATTCAGTAACTGCCCTGACACAGTCTTGCATACTGCTCTAGCACAAAGACATATAGTGCTGTGTAGGGCTGGCCCCCTGGCTATGCTGAATGCTAATGAGGTATTCCAGGGAGAGGATATGTTAATTAGCCATATGCCCTTTCTCCCAGAACTGCTGCAGGAAAACATCTATATGCCATTGAGTCAAGAAATCACCTGGACATGTAAATTAGCACTCTCACCCCCACCTGACTATGGTCTTGAAGACTGCCAAAAGGCTGTGTTCAAACACCTACCATGGCCTTGGAATAGGGATTGGGAGGTGGGGTGGTCATTAAATACCAGGAATTATTCTTAATTGTAAGTGTGGTAATAGCACTGGCAGTATTACAGTGATCAGTGGTGGGTGGGCCACACTAGACATCAAGGATTACTCTTAATAGTAAGTGCCATAACAACACCAACAGTATTACAGTGCTCAGGCGTGGGGGAAGACATTATACACCATGGGTTACTCTTAATAGTAACTGCCTTAATGACAGTGACAGCATTATATGGATTGGAAGTAGCGGATTCACTATCCACCAGGGATTATTCTTAATAGTAACTGCTTTAATGAGACCAACAGTAATACACTTGTTGGGGATGTTGGGTAACACACTAGTCACCAAGACATACCAGATATGTGTTGAAAAGGCACAGCAAGTATTATAAGAGTGGGAGGAGCCACACAAGGGTATTGCATTTGTGATCAAACCTGAACACTGTAGCATTTCATCAACTGCTTGCTACATTTTTTTAACTAAAATCTGAACACTGTAGCAGTTTATAAGAATAAATTCTTACTTATTTATTCATTTTTTAATAAAAGGGAGGAGGGTAAGAGGCAGGGCAAAGAAATGGGATGAGTCGTGGTCATGATCTGCATGCTGCAAATTCAAGTATCGACTGTACAGTCAATATTATAGCAAGCTGTTACACTTGGCAGAGATCCATGTAGGTCTATGGGCATGAATATGAAAACTCAAGCTATACAATGAGAAGTACAGTTAAATGAGTACTTTAGTAAGAATGGTTGTCAGGAATGTTTGTAGTCTCAAAAGCAGATAGCAACATTACATATTTACAGAGACAGCCTGTATAATTCATAAAGTTTCAGGAGTAGCTATAATACTTTCAGATAGTCGGTATGTAACAGAGAGTGGGACTAAGCCTATAAAAGTGCATAATCAACCATTGTTAGGCAGAAAAGATTCAGAAACGAATGATAAGCTGAGTTCTAAGAAAAAATGTCTCTATTTTTTCAGCATTGTTGAAAAGCTAAGACTATCATTCTAGCTAACTATTCTGACATGTTTAAAGGACTGTATTACTTAAAGACAAAATGTAATATTAACGACAGCTTGCCAATGGGCTAATTTTCCAAGGGAAACTCAGTTGGGAGGTTAGTGGGGGTAGGAGGAAAGGAAGCCAATCAGACTGGACGAGGTAACAAGAGGGGCAGGTAATAAAAATGGAAGGCAGATACATAACAAAAGTTTATATCTCAAGGGGTGGGTGGTCTGCTGTCTAAAGACAAACCAAGTGAAGCAAGATGTAACACCTGTGTCTGCAAGCATCATCTAACTGATCAGGCTACAGCTGAATGTGAGGCCTGTAGAGTTCAGGTAAAGGTGGATTGCTCAACATTTTACAGAACTTACTGAACCATGGATCTTCTTTTTAAAAGATTTATAAAGGCTTGACATGTTGCAAATGATATATGGATTCTACTACTACATTTTTGAAATTCACACATAATTATAGTATGGGCCAGTTGCCCTTTCTAGACATTCTTATCACTAAAGATTATACAAACATCAAGTTTGTTTCAAAAATATATAGAAAGGAAACCTACTCCAATTCCTTACTCCATTACTCAAATACACATCCACTGAAACAGAAAAAAGCCATTGTAAAGGGGCAATTTGTTAGGGCAGCCCAAATGGTTTCAGTTATCGATGATTTTCTCAGTGAATGTGACAACTTGAAATGCATGTTTTCAAGGAGAGGCTATCCATACAAATTTATTACTGATATTATGTTGGAAGTAGTAAATAAAAGGGAGAGAGGTCATTTTAGTCCTTTACTATCAGATACTGACACCAGCATCACCAGTATTAACAACTACATTCAATGCTTAAATGTGGAGAACCAAGAAACAAAAAGGGACTATAAGACATCTTTCATTACCATATACACAAATGACAGTTATACATTAAGACAAATCTTAGAAAAGAATTGGTCCATACTAAATCATAAAAAAGCCATTAGACCATTTATTGATTCACATCCTGCCATAGTATTTAAGAAGGGAAGAAACTTAAAGAACATATTTGAGATGAAACCAAATGGAATGAATAATGTTGGGCAGATGAAAAGTGTGCCATGTGTAACTATTGTAAACATATTAAGGAAGGTAACACTTTTCTGATAAACAACATTGAAGTAAAACTTCATCAAAAATACAGTTGTGGATCTGAAAGGATTATTTATTGTGCTTTATTTAATTGTTTTAGCTGTTTTTATATTGGAAAAATGGACAGTCGATTAAAAAAAAAGTATCTATGAGCATTTGTATGACATAAAATCAAAAAAAGATACAAATGCACTTAACAAGCACATAATGGAAAATACTGCTCATTCTTTTCATTTTACTGCCATAGATAATATTAAAACAGAACCTCGAGGTGGAGCCTGGTGTCTTTTATTAAAACAGAACCTCGAGGTGGAGCCTGGTCTCTTTTATTAAAACAGAACCTCGAGGTGGAGCCTGGTCTCTTTTATTAAAACAGAACCTCGAGGTGGAGCCTGGTTTCTTTTATTAAAACAGAACCTCGAGGTGGAGCCTGGTCTCTTTTATTAAAACAGAACCTCGAGGTGGAGCCTGGTCTGTTTTATTAAAACAGAACCTCGAGGTGGAGCCTGGTCTGTTTTATTAAAACAGAACCTCGAGGTGGAGCCTGGTCTGTTTTATTAAAACAGAACCTCGAGGTGGAGCCTGGTCTGTTTTATTAAAACAGAACCTCGAGGTGGAGCCTGGTCTCTTTTATTAAAACAGAGCCTCGAGGTGGAGCCTGGTCTCTTTTATTAAAACAGAACCTCGAGGTGGAGCCTGGTCTCTTTTATTAAAACAGAACCTCGAGGTGGAGGCTGGTCTCTTTTATTAAAACAGAACCTCGAGGTGGAGCCTGGTCTCTTTGATTAAAACAGAGCCTCGAGGTGGAGCCTGGTCTCTTTTATTAAAACAGAACCTCGAGGTGGAGCCTGGTTTCTTTTATTAAAACAGAACCTCGAGGTGGAGGCTGGTCTCTTTTATTAAAACAGAACCTTGAGGTGGAGCCTGGTCTCTTTTATTAAAACAGAACCTCGAGGTGGAGCCTGGTCTCTTTTATTAAAACAGAACCTCGAGGTGGAGCCTGGTCTCTTTTATTAAAACAGAGCCTCGAGGTGGAGCCTGGTCTCTTTTATTAAAACAGAACCTCGAGGTGGAGCCTGGTCTCTTTTATTAAAACAGAACCTCGAGGTGGAGCCTGGTCTCTTTTATTAAAACAGAACCTCGAGGTGGAGCCTGGTCTCTTTAATTAAAACAGAGCCTCGAGGTGGAGCCTGGTCTCTTTTATTAAAACAGAACCTCGAGGTGGAGCCTGGTCTCTTTTATTAAAACAGAACCTCGAGGTGGAGCCTGGTCTCTTTTATTAAAACAGAACCTCGAGGTGGAGCCTGGTCTCTTTTATTAAAACAGAACCACAAGTTGAAGCCTGGTCTCTTTTATTAAAACAGAACCTCGAGGTGGAGCCTGGTCTCTTTTATTAAAACAGAACCTCGAGGTGAAGCCTGGTCTCTTTTATTAAAACAGAGCCTCGAGGTGGAGCCTGGTCTCTTTTATTAAAACAGAGCCTCGAGGTGGAGCCTGGTCTCTTTTATTAAAACAGAACCTCGAGGTGAAGCCTGGTCTCTTTTATTAAAACAGAACCTCGAGGTGGAGCCTGGTCTCTTTTACTAGAAAAGAGGGAGCTTTACTGGCAACTGCGTCTTAATGCATCTAGTTGGCCAGGCTAAAATGAATACATTTCTATCAGCTCTCTTTTAAACTTAAAAGCCCTAGAAAGATAACACTGTTTTAAATAATTATTTATTCATTATTTATGTATTTTTAAACACTATTTTAGCTATGCTTTTATACTACAATGAGAGTTTTTACCATCTATTTCATCTTATACAGATTTTATATGTTACATATATAATGTAGTCTTTTACATGTCTTTTCCTTTAAGGGGGTGTGTCAGTTTAAATAATGAATGAATTGTCTAATGATTTTCTTACCCAGTTTTTCTGTACTATATAAAGTGATTCTGTGATTATATTTATTATCCGATGAAGTTATGAAGTGGTTACGATGAAAGCACTTATCATTTGTTTTATTATCTTCAATAAACTCCAGTATTGGTTTTATTGAATTTGGCCTGAATAGGTGCATTTATTTACTGTGGAGTGGTTCTTCCTCTTGTTCCTGCTTGTCATTTTTGTGTTTTGCAACAGTTTTTTTTTTCTTGTCTTTATATACATATATATATATATATATATATATATATATATATATATATATATATATATATATACATGTGTGTGTGTGTGTGTGTCTGTGTGTATAAACACACACACACACACACACACACACACACACACACACACACACCTTTGTCAAAAGTTGGAACACTTGAAATACTGGCTAAATAGTTCAAAATGAACATTGACAGTAGTTGGATGTGCAAGATTAAAGTATAGTGAGGACCAGGAATTTGCAATTTCCTCACCTTGGTGAAGTCTTAGAGCTGGTATATCTATAAACAGCAGAGGGTGTGGAGTGTAGGGGTAGGGGGCTTCCCCTCTTCAAAAATAGGTTTCTTTTTGTCATCTCTTTTTTCTTATCTTTGTGATCCAAACATTTGTTTTCTGTGTCTAAGTGCTTGAACTTTTCATAGTTTCATCACTTGACACAGACCTGTGTGTGTGTGTGTGTGTGTGTGTGTGTGTGTGTGTGTGTGTGTGTGTGTGTGTGTGTGTGTGTGTGTGTAAGAGAAACAGTTAGATAGATATATAAGTACACAGATAGGTAAATATGTATTTTTTCCACACTAGGACATTACTGTTTGTGTGTGTGTGTGTGTGTGTGTGTGTGTGTGTGTGTGTGTGTGTGTGTGTGTGTGTGTGTGTGTATCTGTGTGAAACAGTTAGATAGATAGATATATAAATACACAGATAGGTAAATAGACAGATAGACAGTTTTTCCACACTAGGACATTGGTGTTTGTGTTTGTGTGTGTGTGTGTGTGTGTGTGTGTGTGTGTGTGTGTGTGTGTGTGTGTGTGTGTAAAAACACACATACACACAGACACACAAACAAACGCATGCAGACACAAATAAATGTGCAAGCATTTAAGCATAAACCATGATTTTTCTGTCAGATCCTCCTCCTTTGCAGTATGACTTAGTTTGTGACAGCTTATCAAATTTAAGGATATCATTAGGTATGCTGTATGACTTGAC
>NC_056735.1:424992412-425163906 GCF_019279795.1 Protopterus annectens
AGGAAGTCAAAGACAAACTATTCAACTTTATTTTAAAGAAGGGTTTTGGATCTAAGTAGGTTTCAGCTAAGGGAGTAATCATTACTCATCCATGGTTCTCTTGATTAGATCTGAATAAAGGGGGCAGTATTTCCACTTCAGTGACAGAAGCTACTAGTGTTCAAGGGCTAAGTTCTAATCAACTTGAGGAGAAAAGACTTACCCATTTTCCTGCCCTTATGTCATCTACCACACCTTAATACAGTACATGAAGTGGCCCCATTACCCTAGGGTCTTCAGCTCATGCCCTCAATTTCATTGCAGAGAAAGTCATTAAGGGACATTATGTAAACATTTTTAATTTAGTAGATTCAGAAGGCATTCAGTGCTGTTTAAATGATGAAAAAAACAGAGGCTAAAGACTGGATTGCTCCCCTTACTGCTTTAGGGGAGAACACTTCACAAAAATGTGGGATAATTGGGAAACTGGAATTGCAGTATTCTTAGTGATTTTAATTGAGAATGATTTTCTCAAAGCCTTTGGAATGCTGGCTTACTTTTTAACTATAAGAAAAATCAATTACATGGTGGGGTAGCACAAACTGACAAGTTTATGACCAACACTTTAGGTAACTAAAGGAGATGGATAAATCTTTGAGATTAGAGGAGAGGCATTACAAGATGTGGCTATGCTTGATTCTTGACAAACGCACATTGGCTAGTTCCTCCACCATGTCTGAGTCTACACCTAAACAGAAATATGTTGGTGCCTTTAACATTGAGAATGCACTTCACTGTCTTGCAAAATTACCCACATGTGTCACATTTTGCCAAGAACAGCCCAGCCTCAAAGTTTGGGAAAAGATTAGGCAAACAGTTTTCCACTGAGGGATTAAGAATTAGTGGTAAAGAATCACAGAAAAAGGATTTCAATCACATGGGGTGTGGGCCTTTCTTGTACATAGAGGCAATGGCTCCTTTTGCAACCAACCCAGGCTGTAACATCGCTCATTCCCCTGTTAAAATTAAAACTCTCAAAGAGGAGCTCTGTGACTATCCAAATAACCTTTTAGCTTTATTTGTGATACAATGATTTTCCAAAGGTTTTCTCATATGTTTGATTGCCCCTTTAGATAACAAAATCCACATTAATCCTTGCTTGGTGAAAGGGAAAGAGGACATCAAACAGAATCTCACTGAAAAGGAGCTAAAAGAGTGCAGCTTGGCAGGTCAGTTTAGGTCTCCCCCATGGGATACACTCAGAACATCCCCCATTGGCCTGTTTCCAAAAAGAAGCCAGGCAAATTCTGCTTGATCCATCATCTTTTATTTCTGGTGGGGTCATCAATTAATGATTTCATAGACAATCAGTTAATGATTTCGTAGACATAAATTATCTGAAGTTTTACTCTTCATTAGATGAAACCTCCTCACTAGTCAAGAAATTTTCTGATCCATGGCTAGTCAAACTAGACATCCAAATAGCCTTTCATTTAAATCTGATTTCCAAACAGGATTGGCTGCTACTAGATTTTTACTTCCAAGGAAAGCACTATTGTGGTAAAAGTATGCCAGTGGGTTGCTTTACTGCATGTACCACATTTGAGGTTTTCACTACAGCTCTCCATTGGTGTTGGCGCATTAAATCACAGAATCAGAGATAAGTGCACAACATGAATGATTTTTGGATAATTGGTAAAGGGGAAGAGGGAGCCAGTGAAATGATGTCAAATTTAATTTCCTTATGTCAGAATTTTTGGATTCCTTTAGTGATAGACAAGATAGAAGACCTGCCCAAGAAACTCATATTTTTGGGCATTGACTTTAATATAGGCAGTTTGGGCATTCAAGCTACAAGTGGACAAGTTCTGCCAACTGACATTATTGAGTGGGGAGCTTTCAACAGTCAATAACATTTGGATTCACAGAATCATGGAGTGCCACAGGATTCTTTATTTCACTTGCTGGGCAGTCTCCAGAGGCAGGGCATTTTTATGATCTTTTTTGAACCTCTTGAAGGGGGACATCCAAAACATCATTGGGTCAAGGTCATGTATAGAGTTAAAACTGACCTCTGCTTGCAGAAGGTTTTCTTGGCAGATATTAATGGAGTGTTGTTTTGGCAGTCAGACAGGGCTAATTGTACACAGATGCTAATGCTGATATTGGGATGGGGCAATTTTTTCAAGGCCAATATCTCTCTTCTGCATGGTTGTCCTCTTAGCAAGAACCCAGGAAGACAGACATAGCCTGCCTAGAAATATTCCCCTTATGGTTTGCCTCCTTGGAGTGGACAGATAATTTTAGAGACAGGAGAGTAATTATGGTTGGCTTTCATACATTTGTCATTTGGGTAATATTATTCAGTTGGCTGTACATGAGAGCTTTTGAAATCATTGAGCTACTTTTACAGCTGTATTGGGAAGACATCACAGTTTCAAAGGATGGAGTCAGCATATGGGTCACAAATTAAAAGTCTGACTGAGTCATTGGGAGGCAAGCCAGTATTTAGCTTTGAGCAGCACAATAGTGCAGTGGATATCATTGTTGCCTCACAGTAAAAGGTTTGATTCTTGGCCGAGGTACTCTTTGTGTGGAGTCTGCATGTCCTGCCTGTGTTCTTATGTGTTTCCTCTGGGTGCTGCAGTTTCTTCCCACATTCCAAATACATGCATACATGGAATAGACACTCTAAATTGACTGTAGGTGTAAGTGTGTGGTGTGAAAGAACTACCATGGAAGGGCTAGCCACCTGTCAGTGTGGTTCTAGATGATTGTCACTGTGGAGGTGACACCGTGACCCCATGTGCAAAAATGGGAAAAAGGGGTTATGGATTCAATATTGTGAGTATTTAGCTTGCCTAGTTTATTGACTGGAAGCATCACTTTATCTGGTTTCAGCAGTTTTGCCTAAGACCACAATGTTCACTTTATCATCATGATACAGTGTGACATCCAAGCAAGTTTATAGCATGGTTAGTAAGGTTTTTTTGAGTCAAGCTTTTTTTACCAGAAGTTTTTTTCCTCACATTCTTTTAAAAATGGGAGGGCATCAGATTTGATGCCCCAAGAGCAATCTAAGTAAATTTTAAAGAAGACTGGCAGATGGTCTTCTAATGCCTCCCTCTCTTATATTTGATATTAATTAATTAATTTTCTTTTTTCAGGAAGGAAGTTCTTGTTGCTAATAGGATATTCCTTTTTTACAGATCAGCAGTCAGGGCATCAGTCTGTTTGAAAGGTTTGAGCATCTTACTTTATCCAGCAGTTTGAACTGTACATTGGTAGGGCATATCTGACTCATTCTGGTTTCATCTATGGAAATTATTAAGGTAGCATTTTGGTTGGCTAAAAAGGTCTTATTAGCAAGAATACTATGAGACTTCATGTCTATTTGTAATAGGTAACCACAAGTAACGATTTTCTGGTCAGTCATTATCCCAAGGTTATGGTGGCCTAGAGACATCAAGCAGAGAGCCAAGGAGTGGTCTCTAGGAGATTCATCAACAACTGGGTGGTTAGAGCAGGGCCTCAACTTGGGTTGATTATCATCAAACATCCAGACTTGACCAGCGCAGATAAAATCTTTTATTGCATGAATGGGCTTCATCTAAATGACCAGGGTTTGGACTTGTTTAACTTGCAAACCTCCCACTGTAGTTCAGAATTGATGTAGTTTTCAGTTTACACTCTGCTAAGGTTTTAGAATGTACAAGAGGTTATTGAATTATTATTATATTTTCAGAGTAAAATGATGATAGGGTGGCTCTAGGTACCGAAGAAAAAGGGGGAACAGCATGCTCAGTATGCTGGTAGACGGTCAAGGTGCAGACTAGCAACACCCCTTTGGGTTTCCTTTTATTCACTGGCCACTGCCAGAGGTCACTCATGTGAATAACACCACCCTAAAATTATAAAGGCATTTTGGGGTCTATAGATACCACCCTATTATTTGTTAAAGGAAGAAGTTGAGGTTCCTTATCTGGCTGCTGGCAACATTGACAGAGAAGGCTTGGTGTATGCCACTAAGGATCAATTACAGGCCAGGACTTGGGGGGGGGGGTCATGTTGACCAGCAACAAGAACAGGTTACACTATGTGATGGCATTTCTTTACATTGTTTATTCAGATGACATTTTGCGATGACATGTTAGATTATGTCAGTTAATAAATAGTTGGACCTACAAATTTTGTGTGTTTTCTTGACTCCTGCTGGGGTAACAAGAACTGTTTGCCAAGCAAACTTCATGTCATCCATGGAAGCAAAAATGGGGTAGCACTCCTGGTGGGATTATTTAAAGCTGTAACAATCCTAGTTTTTTGGTACTTAGGTTGTCTAGCTCAGGAACTAGCTCCCTTTCTTCCTTCCTATTGGTAGACTCACTTTTCCAGTTGCAGATAAGACCACCATTCCCTTTTGGGTCCCTCTTTATTCACTAACCTCTGTCAGGGGTACTAGTGTGAATAACGCCACCTTAAATCTTAAAGGCATCTTAGGGTCTGTGAAATCACCCATACTGTTAATTTGCGGAAGGAAAACGTTGAGATTAATTATTGGGTTGATGGAAATGTTGGCAGTGGGGGCTTGATGTATGCCACTTGGTATCAATTACAAGCTGGAACAGATGGGGCCATGCTGGCTAGTAACAAGAAAAGATTATGCTATGTGGTGGTATTTCTTCGCATTGTTTATTCAGATGACATTTTGATGTGACATGTTTCATTTTGTGAGTTAATAAATGGTAGCACCAGCAAATGGTGTGTGTCGTCTTGACTCCTGTTGGGGGTGACAAAACACTTAAATAGGATACATTACCCCAGCATATTTCATTGAAGCAAAAAGTCCTGAATGCGAAAATAATTAATGCACAATATCCTTATCAGAGGACTATTAAACTAAGAAGGAGCGCAAGCAGTGGTGAACAGGGCAGCTACAGTACTAACACTGCCACTGCTACAAACTCCAAGTCCACGCTTGTAGATCTACATCAGCAACCCAATCCTCAGTTAGTCTCTTTCCAGTGTCACATAACCTTGGAGATTATTATAATATTCAGCTTCAAATCAGCCTTGTAGTGAGAATTTCTAAATAACAAGGTATCTATTCTCCCCAGTGCCAGGCACCTGGGGGGCTGTATATTGATGGTTATAATGAATGTATTTTGCATACTGTCTTTTCAATTTCAACTTGTAGGGCACTGTGCTTAATGAATGTTAACTTTCATACACATTTTGTATGTGGAGGGATGTGAGGATTCTGTTGTCAGAATAGATAATGTCCTGTACTGTGGGGTAGTGCAAACGTTTTGTGATGTGTCAAAGTCATAATTTACTGCCTTTATATTACAAGATATTAAATATATCTAACAACAGATCCTCGCATATTCCATTTATCTGACTAGTATACATTTGGGGTTGAGTGGGATTTGATTCATTGTGTGTGTGTCTTTTGTTTTTTTTTTGTTTTTTTTGCAAGAGTGTAATGTATGTGTGAAAAACAGCAAGGTAAACAATAGGGATTGATTTTTATATGTATTTTTTCTGTTTCTGTTTTCAGAAAAATGAGGGTGCGTGCATACAAATAACAGACTTTTATATGCAAAAAAATATTGTACACAATGAACCCTGCTATCTTGTTTTGTTTTTAATATATTCACATTCGTTTTTAAGTAATGTGGAAAAAAGTGACTTTACTGTCAGATCCATGGTGCAGACAGATGGAGCCCTTGCTGCAAATTAGACAACCTAAGTTCAGTTAGTAAAATCAGTCTATGAGTATTGGTCAAGGGAGAAGATGGTGGAGCAGCATCGAACAGTCAACAAAAACTAAGCAACTTAACCATGTTCAAAAGATGTATGAGTAACATAGATACAGTAAAGGTAAAGATAAAAACAGGCAAATAACACATCATAGTAACATAGTTATATACAATAAAAATAGAAATTAAAACAATAAATTGTACAAAGGAAACTTTTGAGAGTTACAATTGAATTAGATTGCAGATAAGAATTATTTATAATTACACACACACACACACACACACACACACACACACACACACACACACACACACATATAGATTTTTTTAAGATAGTAAGATTTATGTTTGAGTAGGAAGACTAGACTATAAGATGACACTGTTGGGGGGGTGAAGGATGCAATGGATATATTCAGTAAAGAGTAGGAATACTGGGTAGAGCTAGAAAGGACTGATGAAAAGAGTTAATTTTAAGCAGTTCAGCAGGAGTAGAGGAGAGAAGAATGTAGGGCAAATGTCCAGCCATGAATAGAGCAAGAGCAGAGCTGTGATTTTGATAGGTGTTCTTTTAGAACATGTTTAAAGGTAGGAAGATTGGGCAGAAATCTAATAGAATGAGGAATGGATTTCCATTTTTTGCATTGATTGTGAGTACAGACCATTTTCTGAATTACTAATATGATCTATAAATGGAAAGGAGTGGTTTGTCATTCAAGCAGAGAGGCCTGTTTGGGTGATATGCAGTGAGACTAGAGCTATGCGTGACAAGTACCAATTTTTTGCAAATAATACTGTGGAAGGTAACAAGTTGTTTAAGGGTTAAGTGATAAGGGAATTTCAGCCAGCACTTTGGAGGCTGAAAAGTGATGCGTATGGTATTGTTCACTTACAATGAATTTAGCAATTTACTTGTAGCATGCTTTATGTGTACCTTGAACTGAAACCTGAATGTTGGCAAGGATCGGGGCACCATTAAGATTGAGAATAGAAGGTAATGTATTCCAAATTTGTGGTGAGCATTCTATCAGCATCACTTCAATAATGCAAGAAGCAAAAATAAATAAACAAATAAAGAAATAAAACAAAAAAAATTGACTATATATGATTCATTCTGTTAATTAGCATAAAAAGTTGATGAAGCACATAGGTAGAGAATTGGATTATGAACAACTTTTACTTTCATGATTTTTTTCTGTTTTTAATTTTAACTCATTCACTCCAGTGGAGCTCAGGAAGTTTGCACTGTAACTTCCAAATGGCGGAGCCTAAGCCTTTTGATAGAATCAAATTATGTTTTCACATTTCAAACAAATGTTCAAATGTCTGGAACCATAGGGGTAAAGAAGTATAAATGGCAAATGCTTCAGCATAAACTATTTTTATAGTGGTAGTATTCTTTAGGTTCTAGGTCTTAAACTGAATTTTATAAGTCATGATAAACACAGTAACTATTAATTTTGTAATATTTTGTAAACAACTTACAATATCACAACAAGCACTCCAGATGCACAAATCTAAGTTATTATGAAAGACTAAAATATCTGAACTTGTATAGTGTCTCTTACAGATATTTAAGAGGAGATCTTATTCAGGTATATAGGGCATTTAGGGACAACTACCTCTGGGAATGTTTGGGGTTATCAAAAAGTACTAGAGAATCATCAGATAACCTATGAAGAAGACTCTATAGGAATGAGAAGTGCACTAATTGGTTCTCTGACAGAGTAGCTGATGCTTGGAACAGACTACCAAATTACATTAAAGTAAGTACTAGTTTAGATATTTTTAAGAACAGCCTGGACATTTATTATGGGAACAACTGTTTTGGTATATAGGCAGATTACAAGGGCATTAATGCCCGTGCTTGAAATATTTGTATGAATGTATGTTTGTATTCCTAGGTATCTGTATGCATATTCAACAAAATCAGGTGGTGGAACTCAATATAAATAATTGTTTACAGTAAATCAAAGAGATTCTGTCTAAATATACTACATTTTAATTACTATGCTTAATTAAACTTACTTTTATTTATTTATTTTATTTTATATTTGTTTCTCAGGTTAAAGTACTGATCTCCATGGACCTTTTTCAGACTCAGCCCATTAGAGATGACTGGTTAAGTGACCTGCTCATAGTCACACAGTTAAGCAGATTCAAGTGAAAAAAATGTTTATACTGTAAAGGTTGGCACTCATTCTTAGACATGTTCTCTAACTTCCATATACAATGCCAACAGCTAATTACTAAATTTCTGTGACAGGACAGACTGCCAAGTTAGCTAGAAAAAAAAATGATAAGAACTAGGAAAAATGGTGGATTTAGGTTGCCCACACCGGCAGCATATGATGACCACTTCAAGATAAACCTACCCCAGTTTGGCTCATAGTACAATATTTAAATGGGATACAAAATGATCCTGCTAGGTCTGTTCTTTCCTACAGACTAAAATAGATTAGAGACCAATGTCTTCCCTTTTTCCTCACTATGAAATACCAGTTAAATCAGAATTAACCAGTCTGGAGTATGGCAGTCAGACTGGATTACAGGGGGTATTTCTTTAGAGACCCAATTAATACCAGCCTTAACAACTATCTTTCACACTAGGAGTTGAAAGAGCACTTTCTCCTTGTAGCAATTAAGTGGTAGCAATGTCTGCAATTATGAACAGCAATAGGCAAAGGGCAGATTATGTCCCAGACCAAACCATGGCTCTTAATATCCCCTAAGGGGATGGACAGGAATGATCTGACACCAATATCATAGTCAGTTTGAACATTTAAGTATCCTGGATAATAGGATGTTATAAGAAAGAAAGAAAGAAAGAAAGAAAGAGATGAGATGAGATACCTACTGGGAACAAGGGATTACAGAGAGCCAATGGGACTACCAGAGCTATCAAAAAATTGTCTTATGTTAACTTCTTGGTGGCAACTGTCCCCACAAGAATTAAACATAATGAACCATTAATCCCAGAAACACTGATGAAGATGTTTCTTCTCCCATGCTAACTACTTTAATCTAATTTAGTCTTGTCAAAAGGTGCAGTCACTGTGGCAATTAATGCATGTATTAAAATAATACTCCATGAGACCTTATTGGCGATAGCTGGTATTAAATTTTGGCTGCTGGGTATTAGTTATCATCCTCCAGGTTTGTATAATACAAGATTCATTTGGCTGCTTCATACAATTTAAACTTTAATTGCTTTAACTTTTCAGCATTGGAAAAGCATGTTGTTTAAGTGGAACGTGTTTCATGTACTGAGTAATAAGTTGAAGTTGTGGACTTGTTCACAGCTAGATATGAAGTTTTGGAATCCCATGTGATCTATGTTACTGTAATGATGTGGCCTGACTGATCTCTAAACAAAATGTTTACATCTATTCTGCTTCATTATGTTATCCACTTTAAAGGCGCAGGTGATATTAGACATGTTTAAGTAATAATGATTGGCATAATAAAGGATTTTATGGATGAAAAATATAAAAGTAAAACAATCTAAGCCATCATTTGTAATGTTTCTAGTGGTAGTCTGTATCCCATCAGTATTTGGGGATGCTCCAATACTGAAAATGTGGCACTGAACAAGACAGTGGAGCAGACCATGCTTTAATAATATAACATGGTGTATCTCATCAGAATATTGCCCCAAACTGATGAAAATATTGTGTTACAAATGTAAGTAGAAGTGTTGCTTTAAAATTATGTATATATTGAATGCAAACAACTGTTGCTTTCAGTTGTAAATAATCATGGTGTATTACACATAAAAGATTTCTACATCATTCAAATAATAAAAGAACTTCTGTAATTATGCAATGTGTAAGAAAGGGGCTATATCACTGCCAGTTTCAAATGAAGTTAGACTTGCGTGAAGGGGGATAGTTTGCCTAGGACATTGGTTCTGGGTAGTGTTGCAGTAAAGAGAACTACTGTGGACTATACCCAAAGAAACATGGACATCTTCCTGCAAAGGCTTTCCATAGTTTGAAAAGAATTACATTACATTAGAACTAACACAAATAAAATGCTGCTTCCTGGACAGTCCTGTGTTATCCGACATTCTATTTTTATTTTTTCATTTTACCACCCATTTAGTATCACTCTCACAATTTTATTATTTTATATACTGATATAAATATTTAATTATTTTATCACTTATAGTATAATCTCTTAATATATTCATATTGTATGCTGTTGAATGCTTTACTTACATCTCCTACCATAACTTTAGCTTCCACCCTTTTATTTATAATGTCATCTATCACCTCTCTCATTATCCACAATAAGTCTTGACTTCCTTTCCTTTTCTTACTGAATCATGTCATTAAGTAATTTATCCACTCTATCTCCTAATCTTTTCCCTATTTTTCTCATGAATATCTTATAATCTATAAAAGGAAACACAGGATCTAGACACCACCTTTTTAGCACTTTAGTTCTATTTAATATATTTTAGAACATCTGCAGAAACATTTTTAAACAACCATACTACACCATTTAAAATGTTAAACCAATAGGTCATATGAATAAACTAAGCAATGTTTCAACAGTCCCGATATATATTTGTCGCCTCATAGTAAGACATTGTCCTGTTCGATTCTCAGCTAGAGCGTCTTCTGTGTGGAGACATGCGTGAATGGGCGTACCTTCGTTGAAGGTTTTGCGTCAGGGCTGGCAACTCGGCACATAAAAATCTACTGCCAATCATTAGCGGACCGGGAAAGGCTGAAAGACGCAACAATATATATATATATATATATATATATATATATATATATATATATATATGTATATATATGATACTGTGACAAAGGGAAATGCTGTCAGCCTAGCTATCTGGAATTTTGTAAGTAATTATATGTAATTTGTGAATATTAATATGATTTATATAGAAATGTAACAGAAGGAGAGACTCCCAGCACAGCTATCTGGAATTTTGTAAATAAGTATATGTCATTTGAGAATATTAATATGTTTTATATAGAAGTGTGACAGAAGGAGATACTGCCAGCCCAGCTATCTGGAATTTTGTAAGTGGTTATGTGTCATTTGTGAATGCCAACATGCTTCATGTAAGATGCTTGTGCTACAACTGTGTTAGAACTGTATGTTATGTACTGAGCTAAAATGTAACCACAGCATGCCTTGCTGGCTTAGAACAGAATGTATATAAACTATTATAATTGTGTGAATGTATATATTTTTAACAGTGGAAACTAGAACATAGAGGGTTAACTTGCAAATCATCAAGAAAATAGTTGAAATTAAATTGTATTATGATTGTGCTATAAAAGTTATCTTTCAGTTTTAGTCAACAGGAGACAGGATGTCTATACTAGTGGACTCTCTGTGTTGTTTTATAAGTGTTTTATTGTTTTATGCTTTCCAGCAGTTGTAAAGATATGAGAGATATGCTTTTTCACAGGGAGATGTTAAAATGCTGATAGTTTCTGTCAATGGAAGTTTAGCTTGGGTACTAAAGTCAGGTGGCAAAAAGTGATGTCATCCAAGCTAACCCAGCAGTAATGTTTTATATTAATTTAAGAACTCTCTGAGAGAGAAAGAGAGAGAAGGCATTTTGTATTTGTCTTTGATCTGACAGCATCCACTCATCACCACTTCTGCCAGTTTGTTGTTCTGCAAATGAGTTTTTAGGGCATAGTAACTCTTTTAGATTCAGATAGGAATATAGTAAAGTATAGCTTAGATGTTGCTATATTTATTTGAGACTATCCTGCAACGTTCTTTTAAATATTTCCTGTGATTTTGAAATCTGATGTAAATGATTACTTACTACGTATTGTCTTTTTCTTTTATTATTTATTATTAAATATATTTAAACCTTTCAATTGTTTCTGGTCTGTTTAGACATATTTAAGATCCTAGAGTACTTGTATATCTATTTGGTGATACTCTACAGGCCACTCCTAAATAGCCATGTTCTTAGTGAGACTACTATTTGGATTAGTAGTAACGTTACACAGTAGGACTGGACACCCTTTGTTAAGGGCTTTAAAGTAGTAGATAAAGGGTGGCTGGTCTCAGTCGGACCTACCTTATAGTCTGGGCAGAATGAGATAGCTAGTAAACTGGTGCCAGCCTTTCCCGTGCGTGTGTGTGTGTGTGTGTGTGTGTGTGTGTGTGTGTGTGTGTGTGTGTGTGTGTGTGTATATAAATCAAACCTCAAAATGTGTGTGTTTGTGTGTGTGTGTGTGTGTGTGTGTGTGTGTGTGTGTGTGTGTGTGTGTGTGTGTGTGTGTATGTGAGCTAATTTGGCAAGGAGGACATGAAGCACTGGTTAGACATGGAGGTTACTGGATATCATGGCTTGGCCACTCAGCTGAGATCTCAGCCCTATAGCTGTGCCAGTGGGGAGTCTTATTGGATATCTAGAGAAAGAAAGAGAAGCCAGCTCCAGACTAACTGTGATTTCTGTGTGCTCTTAAAGTAAATTGCACTTTACTGTGTGTGCACTTGTCATCTTCCCAGTGTGTATGTTTCCCACTGTGGCCAGTGGTGAGGATTGAGGCTCCTTGATTACTGGGCCAGTACAGGGACATTACATATTAATTGGTGGTAGTGCTAGGATATCCGCATCACATATTAATTGGCTTGCAGTGATGTGGATATTGAATTCCTGTAGCCTGTAAACAGTGGTCACTGAATTGTTTGCACTCTCAGTCAGCCACACAGTGAACATTCAAAGTTTCATATCACAATTGTTTTATTTTATTTATTTATTGTTTGGTAGCATAGTTAGTCAAGGAGAGCAGGCAAGTATGTCAGCAGAGGAGTATGGCAAGCTGACAAGGAGCCAATTGGCTAAGATGTGCCAGGCAAAAGGACTGGTGCATACCAACCTGACTAAAGCAGAAATGATTGCAGCTTTAGTCACAGCTACACCGCAGACTAGCAACCAGGAGGACAATCAGACTGGCCTTGGGACTGTACAACTCTCAGAAAATGGACAGTTCAGCCTTTCCACAGAGGACTGAATAATCCATCTGGAGTTAAAGATGCTTGAACTGGAGGCCAAACATTTGGAAATAGAAGCAGCAGACAGACTGCGACATCTGGAGGCTGAGGAAAATGAGAAACTGTGATATCTGGAAGCTGAGGAGAATGACAGGCAGAGGCAACATGAAAAGGAGATGCTGACTCTTTACCAGGGTCATGGAGATAATGGGGAAGGGAGTAACCAAAACTCAGAAGCAACAAAGGTCAGTAGATTTCTTCTACAATTGACAGAGGGGGGGATAACTTTGATAGTTTCATTCTTATGTTTGAAAGCGTATGTAAATCGTATAATGTTGATCAAGGGCTCTGGGTATGGTTCCTGACCCCCTTACTCCATGGTAAAGCTGCAACTGTCATTTTTAAATTGTCTAATACTGATTGCTTAAATTATAATACAGTCAAAAATTATTTTAGAATGTTTTAAGTTAACACCTGAAGCTTATAGGAAAAAGTTTCATGAGCATAGACACAAGGCAGATGAAATTGTGTGTGAATATATTGCTGTACTAAGCACTTATTTTCATAGGTGGGTAAGTGGATGTCAGGTCACCATTTCTGAAGAGATGGCAAACCTTTTGGTGAGCGAACAAGCCCTTAGCACTTTGCCTGAGGACATGAGAATTGGCTTAGCAGATACACAATGCAATACTGCAGATGTGTTGGGGAAGAAGGGAGACCTATACCTAGCAAGCAGGGCATCACTGCACAAGAAAAGGATACCCAGTGCTGCTCATGTGTCCAAGGGAACCCATGGTGGGCAGCCTAAACCACCACAACAGACTCCACCAGTAGCAAAGAAAGCCATTAGTCCATGTACATGTCCAGGACCAAAGGTTAAATGTTTTAAATGTAACCAGTGGATTAGCATACATATGTCCATGGAGGCAAGGTGGGGAACCAAATGTGGGAGTGCCAGTAAGTGGGAAAGACAAAATGCCAGCATTAAGTTGTCTCGCGACAACAAGGGTACCACACTACCACAAGAGGTCATATCCTATCTTAGTGGATGGGAAAGAGGCCACTGCAAAGAGAGACAGAGCCTCTGACCTAAACATTGTGAAACCTACAATGGTTACAGAGGAGCACTATTTGCTTGGGCAGTCTACTGCAGTCAGAGCTTTAGGAGGATCCCATTCCAAATACCTTTGGCTAGGGTTCCCCTTGACTGGGAGGGTGGAAAAGGAAGCAAGCAAGCAGGTGTGTCTGAGGATATCTCTGCAGATGTCCAAATAGGGAATGATTTTGATAATGCACTTCCTTGTGTGAATGTAGTTACATGCAGTCAGGCTTGGAGACAAGCATGTGGGTCTGGTAGGCTGGTGTGGACCCAGACAGACTGCACACTTTCAGCCAGGACTGGTGAGGTGGTTACTTCAGGGAGGGAGCTACCGTGTAGCAGTGAGACTGAAGGTGAGCCACAGCTGCTTGTGGGTACTGATGTTCCCTTGGACAGAGTGACTACAAGGGTATAGGTGAGTAGTAGTACCCAGGCTGGCAGTGAGGCACCGCTGTCAGAGGATACCAGACTTCCAGTGGAAGGGGAGCTGGGAAGAGTTGCCAAGAGAAAGAGTTGAGATAGGCTCATCTGTCAGACCGTACATTACAAGGCCTGAAGGAGGTAGCTAGTTTGTTTGTTTGTGTCTTTCGGCTTATCCCAGTTAGGGGTCATCACAGCAGAACTCCGGTCCACTAATGTTTGGTAGTGGATTTGTATGTGCCGAGTTACCAGCCCTGACACACAACCTTCAACGAAGGTATGCCCATTCACGCATGCCTCTACACAGAAGATGCTCTAGCTGAGAATCGAACATGACAACGTCTTGCTGTGAGGCAACAATGCTACCGTAGCACCAGGAGGTAGCTAGTGAGGAACCTAATTCTCAAGGGAAGGGTGAATATGTATACTGGGGCAAAGGGTTACTGCATACATAGGGGACCCCTGAGGGAGGCCAAGAGGGTGAGAGAATGCAACAGTTGGTAATGCTCAGAGCCTACTATCAGGCACTTCTAGCAATAGCCCATGATATTCCCTTTGCAGGTCATATGGGCATAAAGCATACAAAGAGACATATTATGCAGAAGTTTTATTGGTCTAGCATTTCAAGAGATGTAACAGGATACTGCAAAACCTGTGAGCAATGCCAAAAGGTAGCAAGACAAGAGACAAGGTGAAAGCTCCTTTGATACCTTTACTTGTGGTTGAAGAGCCATTTCGGGGGGTAGCTATGGATATTGTGGGGCCTCTGAATACCCCATGTTCTACAGGGAAAAAGTATATCCTAGTGGTCATAGATTATGCTACCAGATACCATGAGGAGGTGGTACTGTCCTCCACTGAGGCAGATAAGGTGGCAATGGCATGTTAGAGATTTTCAGCAGGGTAGGTTTCCCAAAAGAAATACTGACTGAAAGAGGTGCCAATTTGCGTTTTTGGGGTGGAAGAAGTATGACAAAGGGAAATACTGCCAGGCCAGCAATCTGGAATTTTATAAATAATTTTATGTCATTTGGGAATACTAATATGATTTATATAGAAATGCAACAGAGGGAGATACTGCCAGCCCTGCTATCTGGAATTTTTTAAATAAGCATATGTTGTTTGAGAATGTTAATATCTTTTATATAAACGTGTGACAGAAGGAGATATTGCCAGCCCAGCTATCTGGATTTTTGTAAGTGGTAAATATTTTGATCACTTAATAGTGTGGCCATTATTAGTATTCAACTGCAAGTAAATGGATCTTTTTCAGGCAGATGCTAAATCACAGGAAAAGAACATTTATCTGCCAGGTCTCAATCAATATGTCAGTGTAAGGGCTCCCTTAAAAGGACGTAGTGCAAAATAATAATAATTTTCTTAACCATGCCTGATTTTATGGTTGTGTATACAGATATATTCATTATATTGTATTTGATTACACCTTTTCATTACATTATATTACATATTTTATCATACAGACTTGGTTCAGCAGTCCTCCTGATATACATACAATGTTACCACAAGAGAGGTTAATTTGTTCTGCATATCGTGTTCATGATGTTTTTAGCCTGGCACATTTTGTCAGATTGTCATTCTTTATACACACACTTAGAAAGTATATGGCGATGTATTTTATAGATACTAAGTATCATTTTATGGTTCTCATTTTAACGTTTGAATGTTTTAATCTTTTTGAAACTTGCCTTTGTCCCTGAGATTTGTTCATTACATGAAATCCATTCATCTCCAGATACTTGATCACATTCAGTTTTATTCACGTTCACTGTTGTTCATTTGTCACAGTTGCTCATCATTAAACAAGCCATATATATGACTTTATCAATATGTATACATTTTACACATATATATTTTTATGTTTGGATATTTCATATTGTTATATTTATATTCTTGTTTATGTGTACATAAATTTTAGACTTATACATAAGTTATGTTTTCAGTTCATTCATTAGACAAGGAGTTTTAAAGTAAAGTGCAGCTATCCTATGCCCTGCTTGACAAAAGTTGATGTTGTAGTTTGCATTCTATTTCAGTGGTTTTGCATACCTAGTTTATATGACATATTTAATATAGAGCTTTTAGAATGGATATTTATTACAGTCATTAGGACTGCTTGAATAAAATTTTTTAGGATACATGGTTTTGATCAGCTGCAGCTGTTTTAACTAAGAAAATTTGTTCATTATGCAACTGCTCAATCTTTTCACTCTGGAACTGTTTACTTTGCCTACTTTGTAACAAGAGTAACAGTATCTGCCATTGCTTGGCTTGCTTAATTGAATGATTTTAATCACATGCTTAGAGTTAGATTAATTAAGTTAATTGATTGCTTTAGAAATGTGTATATATATTTGAACTTTAAAGATGCCTGTTGTAAGGATCTGAAGAAGCGTGTCTTGGTACACGTGAAAGCGCTTATCTGTTCACATTAAATACTTTTATCCATTTATTGTGGTGGTCGACTTCCAGTTTGTTTCTGCAATTTCACTTTATTTGTTTCTGGAGAAGACCTTTGGGCAGCAGCGACTGTGTGTTTCAGATTCAACTGCAAGTAAATGGATCTTTTTCAGGCAGATGCTAAATCACAGGAAAAGAACATTTATCTGGACATATTTGAGTAAAGAGGTTCAGGACCTCTTTTATACCTTTGCCATCCCACTGTCTTTGACAAATAGTTTGCTTACATATGTTTAGATCATTGTAGTTTGAGAAATGGGCATGCTTGCACCCAAACTGCCACACAGCACTATACATCCTTTGAGCATGGCTAGGGTTATGTGAATAATTTTTTTATCATGAGGCAGTATTCCCAAATTTTTGGGGAATTTCTGAATGACCAGAGTAATACAGTGATAGCAAAAATGTTTTAATATAGCCACTACTAGGGGAACTCATAGCGCTTTGTTAGCCAGTATATTATAGAAGACATTTCTCTAACATGATGTTGACATTGTAAACCATTAATTTCATGAATTTCAAATGCCCATATATGGATGAATTTTTTAAAAGTTGCTTGGATAATTTAGAATTTTTGTCTTGTAGAAATTGAGTTATCAGACATTGCATTTTAGTAGTCTATTTCAATTTTAGATGGGATAACATACACTAACAACACAGCAATAAAGACACAGAAACATCATTAGCAATGGCTGGATTCTCCTCAGGAGAGAGGCACTCAATTGTTTCCAGGCATGAGTAATAATAAACCATTTGTCCCACAAGTGGCTTAAACCTGAAATTTAAAATCATTGAAATATCAACATATGGATCCCCTACACTTCACCGACACGCCACAACGCCGACACACAAATCACCGACACCAAAAGACCGACAACACAGATGACCGACAAGGTGAGAACCCGACGGACTCGGTAAGTGTGCGATAGAGTGAGGGATTTAGTGTTAGGGAGTGGACAGGTAAGTGTGCGATAGTGAGGGACTGTAGTTTTAGGGGTGGGTTAAGTGAGTTAGGGTTAGGGTGCGGGTAGGGTAAGTGTGCGATAGTGACGGACTATATGTTTAAGGGTGGGTTAAGTGAGTTAGGGTTAGGGTGCAGGTAGGGTGTGTGTGCGATAGTGATGGACTGTAGGTTTAGGGGTGGGTTAAGTGAGTTAGGGTTAGGGTGCAGGTAGGGTAAGTGTGCGGTTGTGTCGGATCTTAGGGTTAGGGTTTGGGTTAAGGTTAGTGCATGTATGGTTGTGTGTATTGTCGGTATTGTGTGTTGTCGGTCTTTTGGTGTCGGTGATTTGTGTGTCGGCGTTGTGGTGTGTCGGTGAAGTGTAGGGGATCCCAACATATATATATATATATATATATATATATATATATATATATATATATATATATATATATATATATATAAAACTAGTAGTATAGAAAAGTAGTAACCATCAAACTAATTTGCAATGTTACTTTTTTGGCTAACTACAGACCAGTTTTGTTATCATTTACCCTTTTCTGTGATGCACTGAGAAAACTCAAGTGTATGTAAATGATGCAGGCATCCATGCTAGGGTATCTTGTGTAAAAAGCTTCACCAGTAAACATTAGAATTTTGAAGTATATTGAATAATAAAACACTCCTTTTGAAATGGTCTTACAGAAATGCTTAAGCAAGGGGTTCAATATCTATTAAGAAGAAAGAAGCTGACAGAAGCAGTCTTGATGGTTACCTCTTCTGTAAAAGGAACAGGGGGAAAGCACATGAATGAAGTGTCATGAAAACTTATATTTGCTTTAACAGATTCACTAATCAAGGCAAAGGTATCCATATCATTCTAAAAGGTAAAGCCATTCAATACAATCAGATGCTTCTGTGAAATCATTACATGTGCCTACAAATATGTAAGGAAGATTCTTTGAACCCTGAAGCAAAAATGGTAAGTGCTCTTATATAACCAGTTCTAGTCCTGCCCTTGAAAAAGCCAGTTTAGAATAGTCTAGTGAGGTGGCTTATCCATTACTGTACCCTGATACCCATTTGTGATATATATTTTAGTTTTAAAATTAATTAGTAAGGCTCTCCTATGATTAATGACCTTATATTAAATTTGCTAGTGGGCGTCCATGGTGGTGCAGTAGTTAGCATTGCCGCCTCACAACAAGAGGTTCTCTGGTATGATCCTCGGCTGGGGTGCCTTCTGTGCAGAGTCTGCGTGTCCTCCCTGTGGTTGTGTGGGTTTCCTCCGGGTGCTCTGTTTTCCTCCAGTATCCCAAAGACATGCTGTAAGTAGAATGGACACTCTAAATTGGCCCTAGGTGTGAGTATGTGCATGTATGTGCCTTCTGTGGAAAGTTGGGTGCCGGGCTGGGAACTCAACACTGTAAAAAATGCCACTGACAATCATGAATGGACAGGTGATCCACTGTGTTGACCCCTAACTGGGAAAAGCCAAAAGATAAAGAAGAATATTGAATTTGCTAGCATGGGTAAAGCTGCCATGAGGGTGTGTTTCCTTTTTAAAAGCATAACACCAGTACTGGCAATTTCAGGACTGAGCCTCAGGAGGACGAGTACAGTATGTCTGATTAGATATTTATACATCAAGTGAGTCATCAGACTGCAGGGCTTTTCCAAAAGGTAGACTGACTATTGCTTCTTTATTTTCCTGTAATTTAATATGAGATTTAAGAGCAAATGGTACTTTTTTTCTCATTTTTTTTCAAATACATTTGAATGAATTACATAGTATTTATACATAACATCTTAAATAGCTATGTACACTATTAACATTAGTCTGACACTATAACAGATCTTAATGTATACAGTTACTTTATAAGTATGTCTAATCTCTTATTAGAGTGTCTGATCAATTATTGTATAGTATCAATCAATGATAAGACTTTTCCTTAAGGGTTGTTGATAAATGGCTTTGGATAAACTCTTAGTTCTTTAATTTTAATTTCCAATAATACTGTGGTCTTCAGTCAGCTGTAGAAGTCTTCCAAAGTTGATATTGTATTTGTATTCCATCTTCTTGTTATACACTTCCTTGAAATTGTAAGTATAGTCCATACTAGATACATGTTTAACCTATTCATATGAGGACCTTCGCTCAGATTTAATAATATAAGAGCTTTAGTTAAATAAAATGATTCATTAAATAAAGCTTGTAGGAAGTTATTAATACCATTCCAAAATGGCTAACTTTTAACACAAAGAAAATGTGGTTCCAGTCTGCATTGTTTACTTGCTCCCATCTTCAACATATACCTTTTATGGAAGAACTAATTTTACTGATTCTGTCTGGGGTTAAGAATGCTCTATGCAAGCATTTCCAATTAAAAACTTTCCAGTATTGTGCAAAGGATGTATATTATATCGATAATAAGGCATTTGTTTTAATATCTTCAGATAACTGTATTGCATGTCCTTTTGTTATATATTTCCAATATGAGGTGTGGGGTATTGTTTTATAGTTTATCAATATTTTGTAAAATTTTGAAATACTGTTCCCCATGTCAAAGTCATCATATATGATTTTATATGTGCATTTTGTAAATTTAGGTATTTCTTTAAATGAAGACTTGTTAATTATTCTACTTAGATCTTGTGAATATGACAGAATATAAAGCTAGCCAGTCCTGTTGTGGAATTTTGTATGTTTTTTTTTATTACTTGCATATCTAAAACTTTTAGTTCTTTGATAAATTGGAGCCAACAAACAAATCCTTTCTGTTCCCAGGAATTAATCATTTCTATCTATATTTTATGTGGAAAGTTCTTTGTGACTATAAATGATGTTAGAAGATCAAACCAGATTTTTAAATCTATATTTGTATTAATAATTTTCCTAAATGAGTCAATGTAATAATTAATCATATGAGTTTTAGTGGATTTAGTTATGTTATATTGCATACTAATACATAATATGTCCCATGGCAAATTGTTTTTATCTGTTATTTGAAATTTTTTTGTAAACCAAATTTATTTATTGATATTACAGCTAGTAATTCTTTCCAGTTTGCAGAGTAATTTGGACTTATCCAGTCTGAAATTATTTTAGATATTGATGCTTTTATATATGTTTCTATATCAGGAAAGTTTTATCTTCCCTGTTTCCATGGTCTGATATGATGTATTAAAGCTATTCTGTTTCTTTTGGGAAACCATAAAAATTTTATTAAGCTTGAATTTATTTATTTAAGTATATTCCTTTCTGGTAACAGTTGTATTGCCAAGGCTATATAGAGGATCTTGGGTAGTAAAACCATTTTTATTAACTGCAGTCTATCGTCAAATATTAATATTATTTCGTTCTAGGTTTCCACAGATATTTTAATTGTTGTAATGATATTATTGTATTTTTGAGACTAGTTCATTATTATCCTTGCATAACTCAATTCTTAGATATTTTAAGTTAGATTCCTGTTTCCCTATGATGTGATTCCCCCTTAGTCTGCAGTTCTTTTTTTTATTTAAAAATAAAAATTTTGATTTTGATTTATTGAAATGGAGTCCTGAAGTCATGTGAAATTTGTCAATTAATATATCTAATTCTTCTAATGTATGGTTTGTATTAGATAATGTTAGTAATATGTCATCAGCAAATAGCATTACTTTAGAATTGTATTGTTCATAAACATCTATTCCTTTGATTTTTATATTGTTACAATTTAATCTGCCAATATGTCAATAGCCAGAGCAAATACAATCGGTGACATGGGAAATCCTTGTTTAGTGCCTTTTGTTATATGTATAGATTCAGAGGTAAAAGGATCTAACTTGACATACGCCATATTATTTGTATATATATTTTTTAGGAGATGAACAAAGAATGCAGGAAATTCAAATAACATTAGGATTTTGAATAAATAGTCCCAATTTAGGGAATCAAAGGCTTTCTCTATATCTAAGCCAGTTATGAGTGTTTCTTTATTTTCTTTATTAACATAATCTGTGAGAGAAATTATCCTAATATGGTCATGTGTGTGTCCATGATATATAAATCCAGTTTGATCATTATTTATTGTTTCGGATAGTGGTATTTTCATTCTGTTAGTTAATATTGTCATAAATATATTATAGTCATTATTTAATAATGATATAGGTCTATATGAGCTACAGAGGTTTCGTGATTTGTTTTCCTTTAAGATTGGTGTGATTAAAGAATATCTCCAAGAGGGTAGTATTAAAGCTTGTGACTGAATTTCTAATAGAGTTTTATGGAAGAGGGATAGCATCTTTGAAGGGAAAAGTTTATATATTTCTATAATTATGCCATGTATACCTGGAGCTTTATTGTTTTTACCCTCTTTTATTGTATCTGTAATTTCTTTGTAGGATATGGATGCTTGCAGATCTAGTTTTAATTGTTCTTGTATTTTTTATATTAGAACATTTTTCCTTTATATTTAATAGATCAATGTGTATATTTTCTTTTTGGAAATGTTCCATATAGTGATTTCTATAGGAATCAGGAATGTCAACTATATCCAAGACAGTTTTCCTTTTCTTTTCATGGAAGATACTTTTAATGTTATTAGCTTTTGATTGTATTTTGATTCTTGTGGATACATTATGTAGCTATTTGGGAGAATTGGCCAAGGTATTAATTTTTAGTTTGTTTAAAGCTAAACTAGTTATATGTGTTAGAATTTCATTGGATTTATTGATTAATACTTCTACTTTCTTTTTCATCTCCAAATGATTTTGCTTTTTTTCAGCTTTTACTGACAAAAGTTTGTATTGTAGATCTAATAATTCACAATCCCATTCTCTGATTTTTTTTTATACCAAGTTAGGGTTTTACCATATATGTAAGCTTTTGAGTCCCATATCATTATTTCATTTATCTCTGTGATGTAATTAATATCTAAGTAGAACTGTAATTCAGATAATAACCAGTGTTTGAAGTCTTTAATTTTAGTTATATATGCTGGAATCCTGGAGTTAAAGATTAATGGTGTGTACCCATTTTGAAGGTAAAAATATCAATGAAATGTGGTCTGAAAGGAGGCAGGGTGTGATTGAGAAATTAATCATTTTAGAGTGTAAGTCATGGGCAGCAAATATTTTATCTATTCTAGTTTGGGTACCAAATCTGTGATCTTGATATGAAAACAACAAAGATTTATCTTCTTTAAATTTGAAAGTATCTACCAGATGAAATGATTCTATCCACTTTTTTTAAAGCTTTTGTTACAGCAGATGTACACAGCGATCTTTTATTTATAGTTTCAGAAATATCAAATATATAGTTTAAATCTCCTCCTTATATTAAGTTGCCTTTATAATTATTGGAAATGAAATCCATGTGTTTTTCAACAGTTCCTCTTCCAGTGCCTGAGAACCAGTATTGATTGGCTAGGGACCATATTCTGTTATCATATTTAACTATTACTAATGCCACAAGGCCTTCTTTATCTTCATACTTATAAATGATTTCTGGGTTAATCACATTTGTTTTCCATAAAATTGTTAGCCCTTTTGTCTTTGTCTTATAAGTGGATTGTGCCAATATCATATATTCCTTAGCATTCCATTTATAATTGTCATTTGTTTTGAAATTAGTTTCTTAAAGGAAGACAATTTGTGCTTTGTTCAGTTTAAAATATTTCAGTAGATTTGATCTCTTGCTATGATTGTTTAAGCCATTGGTATTTAAATATAATAAAGTTAAATCCATCTTAGGTTATTTAAACTATGTATTTTATATTTTATTGTGACTACTAAGCATTTTCCTCTGATAACTATGAAGTATGTGTTGAGCTTTTAAAGGGAATTATCCATTTTATACTTTGAGTGTTTACCAATAAAGTAATGTTTTGGTCAGGCATACTAAAAATGTTTTTGTGAAATAAATTTAAATTAATAAATGTTAACAAAACTAAGATCTGCACTAGCCATGGAATAAAAATCATTCCTAATCTGATTGATAAATCTAAGTCCATCAGATTATCACTCATACCTTGACAATCCAGAACATGTGAACTCCATAAATTGAATTATCATTTGGGGCATGTTTATAATAGGAATAAGCAAGATTTATATTATTTTGAACAGATATATTACTATTGTAGATTAGACGGAATTCTAATATAATATAAATGTCTACTTATTGTATAAACAATTAATATTTACAGGAAAGATAGATGGCAAGCAATTCAATCATAGTAAAGTAGGATTATCATATATAAAGCCTCAGTAAAAGATTATAGCACACAGTTATTTATCATATTCACCCTTATTGATGAAGTCTTTCAAAACGTATTACTTAATATAAATAGATGGTAATAATATTTATACCTAATATTTATAATACAATGTATTTTACTGGATAGATCAAAAGTTATATTTCATTGTTTGCCAGCATTTAAGTAATCACTTTGCTTCTTGCTAACTTACTTAAAGCATCGGGTTTGTTTTATGTGAACATTGATGAAAGTTAGTGCATTTTAATTATCAGTGCATCCCTCTTCCCTTCATTTCCTATACATAAGGATTTTCATATCTGTCATTTCTTATTATAAAATGAGTGAAATTATAAGTTAAAAAAAAAATCACTTATTGTGATTAATGATGACAAGTTCCCTTTCCATATTCATAAATTGCCATTTTGTGGCATATACTGAATGTTTTTAGATTTAAATGGCAACATTCTATTTTGTATAATCAACAAAGATTAAACTGAGTGACTATTGTCAATTTAATACTATTTGTTCAGAATGTGATTGCTACATTCTCTGACATGCCTAGTTCAGGCTTCTATTGTTTCCCTTGAACAACTGTGTCAGTTTGATGTTTTATATATATATATATATATATATATATATATATATATATATATATATATATATATATAAAACATTAGTTACTTTGGTAACAGCTTACGTATTATGTATGGTCAAGATGGGTTATAAAACCACAATTTAAGCTAAGGCAATTATCTGACTTGTTATGCACATTTACTTCTATGAGCAAATCATCATGCTTCCCCTTGATGTTCAATATAGTGTATGTCATTTATGACAAATTAAAACAGTTGTGTTATTACACAGAAGCCCATGTTATTAAACTGTCTATTGTCAATTTAATACTATTTGTTCAGAATATGATTGTTACATTCTGTGACATTTCAAGTTCAGGCTTCTATTGTTTCTCTTGAACAACTTTGTCAGTTTGATGTCATGTATAAAACATTAGTTACCTTGGTAACTGCTGAAGTATTATATATGGTCAAGATGGGTTACAAAAACTGCAATTCAGGTTAAAGCAATTACATGAACTTGCTATGCATATTTACTTATATAAGAAAACCATTATGCTTCCCCTTGAGGTTCAATGTAGTGTATGTCATTTATGACAAGTTAAGACAGTAGTGTTATTATACACAAGCTCATCTTATTAAATCCTGTGTTTAATATCTAAATTCAGCAGACTGCTTCATTATATATGACGATTATATAGTTTATGTCTTGATTTACTAAAATCATACATTACATAACTATTGTGTTTTTATTTGGCTGTTGCTTAGTTATTTGAGAGGCCACAAGCTGCAATGCTTATTAGTATTATTAGCTCCTTCCAAGCATGTTTATACAGTTCATAGACTTTAAATTATGAGACCCTTCTATTTTCTTATTTGTTATAAGTATATTTCCAGCCTTACATACACACATATCAGTACTTCAAGCACGGGCAACAATGCCCATCCAGTTTTGTCAGAATACCATTCATTAGTTCATGTGGTGTGTTTCCAGGCTGTTCTTAAAATATCCAAACCAATATTTGTCCTGTTCTGTTTTACCAGCCTGTTCCATGCAGTGGCCACTCTGCCAGTGAACGACTCAACACACCTTCCATTCCACGGATATTTCCATGAAGGAACTCTGATGACTCTCTAACACTTCCCAGCAACCCCAAATACCCCTAAAATCAGTTATCCCCATATGCCCAACAAGTCCGAGCAAGCTCACCTCCCAGACCACTGCAAAGGGTACTGCACAAGACCAAGTGCTCTTAGTCTTTCACAATAACTCAGATTTCCACTATTATGTAAGTCCTTAATGTGTTTGGACCAAAATACATTTTAAATAAAAATTACGCTTCTTTTTTTTTCTTCTTTTTTTTTATCAAGAATCAACTTAATGAGCTAAACAAAGTGTTGGGAAGTCATCAGTATGTGCACATGTGGTTTAAAAGAGCACCTTTATTTTATATATATATATATATATATTTTTTTTTTTTAAACCAAAAACTTCATTGCCGAGAATCATCTCAGAGGCTCCTCAGAGCCGTTAAGCATTATCGTCACTCTGTCTCCATTACCATAGCAACCTCGGAGCATCTGTTTCTGTTAGTGTGTCTGTGTACTGCATAGATACACCTGAAGCAAAGCTTCACTTTACTGCAAGCCCAAGCTTAAATTCACTCTCTTTCAGTGAGGCAGCAGCCAGGAAAAGAAGAGAGAGCAAAAGATAATAAATAAATAAATAAATAAAACCTCCCAACAAGCCTCCACAACAAGAGATAACACATTCTTCCAGCCTTTCCACCTCTCACTCATCAGATGTATAAACAAACTATTTTCTGCCAAAATATCCCAAATCACAGTTGTATCCACTCCCTTCCCCTGGATCTAGGCTAAAACACCAAATGTCTCTTCCAAATACACAAGCATCAGTAAACATTGATCACAAGCCACAACCCACATCTTCCTGGAGATCTTGCTACCCAGAGGGTCGATACCTATTTAAATGATGCTGTTTTCATTTGTTTTGTATCTTCTGATGAAGTCTGGGAGGTGCTCGGACGAAAATGCATTTTTAGTTTATGGAGCATTAAAGAAAGTTCTTTCCCTTGTGCCAATAAAGAGTGGAGATTGTCCTTGATTTTGTCCAGTGGTTTGGATTGATTATTCATAAAAACAAACAAATTAATAGACAAAATAAAGGATATGTATTGGTCAAGCATTTCCCTGAAAATAGTTGTGGAGAATAACAACTGGAAGACATATGCAAAAAAAAAAAAAAAAAGATAAATTTATTTATTTTTTTTTATTTATTTTCAATTTGATGACCATGGAAGTCCACTGAGCCCAGGGGGCCCATTTTCAATGGATGCCTGGGAGATAGGTTCTGCAGCAAAAATACAGTTAAAGATACAGAAATGTATAACAAAAAGAAGCAGCTAGAAATAGCAATGCAAACCAAACAAAATTATATACAATATTTACATAGCAGAAAAATAGCATGTGATTTAAAATGCGAGTACATTTCAGAGTGTAAGAGAAAAATGATTTACAATATTAACAGGGTACAAAGAATCATATGGAAATTATCAGACCTTGAAAAGCTATCATGCTTATAAGAAGCCTAGATGCACTGGAGGTAAGAGAGCTAGGTTGGGAGAATGCAGTTACATTTCCATTTAGAAGAGAGGTAGGAGTGAAGCTCAGTTTTAAAGTTGACAGTGTTCTGCATTGCCCTTAGGAAGGAGGGGACATAATTCCATTTCTTGGCCAAGGAAAAAGAGAGTAAGAGTTGTCCAGTGGGATGATTAGGTTTGTGGACAGTGATTAAGTTTTGATGTTCTGATCTGAGAGTTCTATTTGGGGTATATAGGGTAGGATGTTCGCAACTGTGGGACATTTGTTGGAGATGAAAATTAGCCTGTGAGCTGTAGTAAGTTGGCTGTAGTCCAGGTAGTTTGGGAGTTCTAACCAGTTCAGAGAGTAAAGGGCACTACAATGATGGGAAGAATATTTGGCTTTGGTGACAAATTTAGTAATTTTGTTGTAACATCTTTCAAGTTTAGAAGAGATGGAGGAAGATAGGTTAGTTAATAAGGCAGCACCATACACTAGGGATGGAAGGAGATAAGTAGAGGCAAGAGTTTGTCTAGTAGAAGGAAAGAGGAAGTGATTGTTTCTGTATAGCTTGCCCAGTTCCGATTTTTTTTTTATATTTTGCTGAGTGTGTGTGTCGAACATTAGGTGTTCATCTATAGTTACACCAAGTAATTTAGTGAAAGGAATGACTTCAATAGGAGAATTGTTTTGGCTTAGGACTTGGAAGGAGGATTTGACATATGGGAAGGTTTTTGAGGGTGGGAATAGTAGTATTTTGGATTTGTTAGCATTGAGAGAAAGGTGGTTTTGGAGCATCCAGGATTCAGTGATTAAGAAGGCAGTGTGGGTCTTGGTTAGAAGTTCTAGGAGATTGGTGGCAGACCAGACTAAAGTTGAGCCATCTGCATATTGTATGACTTTGGCATTGGGTATAGCAGAGTGAAAAGTATTGATAAAGATATTGAATAGCATTGGACTGAGAATGGATCCCTGTGGTACTCTGGTGGGGGTGGGTAGAAAAGGAGAGGTGCCTTTTCTCCATTTTACAGCCTGAGATTTGTTGGACAAGTACCTAGAGAACCAGGAAAGGATGTTTTGGGAAACATTTAGGTTTGAAAGATAGCTCAGAGGACTGGTATGAGAAACAGTATCAAAAGCTTTAGAGAGGGCTAACAGAGAATTTGATACTATTTTCCCAGAGTCACTGGCTTGATTGACTGCATCTAAGAAAGAGAGCAGTGCTGTTATAGGGCTATGCCTGGATCAGAAACCATGTTGTGTTGTGGTAAGAAGTTGGTTTTGAGTTAGGAAAAGCATAAGTTGTAGGTGAATACATTTTTCTAGGATCTTGGAGATTTGGAAGAGGACAGCTATGGGGCAGAAGTTTGAGATATTATTGTTTTTGCCTCCTTTATGGAGAGGAAGAATAAAAGCTTTATGCCATAGTTTGGGGACATAGGATTCCTGTATGGATCTACTGATTAAGATGCTGATAGGGAGTGCGATTCCATCAGCAGCAGACTTGAGGAAGAATGAGAGGATTTTATCAGGGGTATTAGAGCAGGGTTTAAGTTTGATGAGAAATCGTTTTATGTACTCAGTTTAGACCAGTTTGAGGTCAAACATGGGGGAGAGTTAGGGTTGGTGGGCAGGTGGGAGGATATAGATGAGGGAAAATGCTGGGGGTTTATGATTAGGAAAAGTCTTGGTTAGTTCTGATATTGAGTTGTTGAAGAAAGTGTTGAATAAAGAGGCTATTTCTGGATCAAATTTGCTGGGGTATGAGCAGGGATTGTTTTTGGTGCCTGTGTTGAGAAGTAAGTTTACTGAGTTCCAGAATTGCCTTGGGTTTTTAGTGTGGTTGGACTGGAGTTTAATGTAATAGGATTTTTTGACTCTGAATATTTGTTTTTTTTTTTTTTCTTGCAAGGTTACAGAGCTGAGTATATTGTAGAAGGGTTTCAGGGAGTTTATTTTTTTTGGTAAAGCTTCCAGGATTTGTCTCTTTGATGCATAATTTCTTTGGTGTCTTTAGTTAGCCAAGGGTCAGTTTTGTTTTTTATTCTTCTTGTTCTTAAAGGTGCTAGGAGTTTAGAGTATTTAAGAAGGTGGAGTTGAAATAGTCAATGGCATTGTCAAGTGGAAGAGTTTTTAGAAGGTGGTGATATTTCTTTGCATTTTTTATTCAGATGAGATTTTGAAGTGATGTTACATTTTGTGAGTTAATAAATAGTAGCACCAGCAAATTGTGTGAGTCTTCTTGACCCCTGTTGGGGTGGCAAAACACTTAAATAGAATGCAGTACCCCAGCATAGTTCATTGACGCAAAATGTCCTGAATGTGAAAATAATTAATGCACAATATCCTGATCAGAGCACTATTAAACTAAGAAGGAGTGCAAGCAGTGGTGAACAAGACAGCTACAGTACTAACATTGCTACTGCTATAAACTCCCAAGTCCATGTTTGTAGATCTACATCAGCAATCCAATCCTATGTTAGTCTCTTTCCACTATCACATAACCTTGGAGATTATTATAATACCCAGCTTCAAATCAACCTTGTAGTGAGAATTTCAAAATAACAAGGTATTGGTTCTCCGTAGTGCCAGGCACCTGGGGGGTTATATTCATGGTTATAATTAATGTATTTTACATACTGTCTTTTCAGTTTCAACTTGCAGGGCACTGTGCTTAATGAATGTTAACTTTCATACACATTTTTGTATGTGGAGGAATGTGAGCATTCTGTTGTCCGAATAGATAATGTCCTGTAATGTGGGTAGTGCAAAGATTTTGTGATGAGTGTCAAAGTCACAAGTCACAAAAAAATAATTTACTGCCTTTATATTTCAAGATATTAAATATATCTAACAGCAAATATATTCCATATATCTGACTAGTAAACATTTGGGGTTGAGTGGGAATTGATTCATTGTATGTGTGTCTTTTCGTTTTTTTTTTTTTTTTTTTTTTTTGCAAGAATGTAATGTATGTGTAGAAAACAGCAAGACTAACAATGGGGATTTATTTTTATATGTATTTCTTCCATTTCTGTTTTCAGAAAAATGAGGGTGCGTGCATACAAATAACATGAGTTTTGCAGACTTTTACAAGCAAAAAAATAGTGTGTACAATGAACCCTACTACCTTGTTTTGTTTTTAATATATCCACATTCATTTTTAAGAAATGTGGAAAAAATTGACTTTACTGTCAGATCCATGGTGCAGACAGATGAAGTCCTTGCTGCAAATTGGACAACATGAGTTCACTTAGTAAAATCAATCTATGAGTATTGGTCAAGGGAAAAGATGGTGGAGCAGCATCAAACAGTCAACAAAAACTAAGCAACTTAACCATGTTCAAAAGATGTATGAATAACATAGGTACAGTAAAGGTAAAGATAAAAACAGGCAAATAACACATCATAGTAACATAGTTATATACAATAAAATAGAGATTAAAACAATGAATTTTACAAAGGAAACTTTGAGTTACAATTGAAATAGATTGCAGATATGAGTTATTTATAATTGCACACACACACACACACACACACACACACACACACACACACACATATATGTATATATATATATATATATATATATATATATATATATATATATATATATATATATATATATCTATATATATTATTTTTTTTTTTTTAAGATAGTAAGACATGTTTGGGTAGGAAGAATAGACACTGTTGGGGGGATGAAGGATGCAATGGATATATTCAGTAAAGAGTAGGAAAACTAGATAGAGCTATAAAGGACTGATGAAAAGAGTTAATTTTAAGCAGTTCAATGGGGGTAGAGGAGAGAAGAATGTAGGGCAAATGTCCAGCCATGAATAGAGCAAGAGCAGAGCTGTGATTTTGATAGGTGTTCTTTCAGAACATGTTTAAAGGTTGGAAGATTTGGCAGAAATCTAATAGAATGAGGAATGGAGTTCCATTTTTTGCCACTGACTGTGAGTACAGACCATTTTCTGAATTACTAATATGGTTTGTAAATGAAAAAGAGTGGCTTGTCATATGATTTTCTGAATTACTAATATGGTTTATAAATGGAAAAGAGGGGTTTGTTATATGAGCGGAGAGGTCTGTTTGGGTAATATGCAGTGAGACTAGAGCTATGCGTGACAAGTACCAGGTTTGCGAATAATACTGTGGAAGGTAACAAGTTGTATAAGGGTTAAGTGGTAAGGGAATTTCAGCCATTACTTTGGGAGCTGAAAAGTGATATGTATGGTATTGTTCACTTACAATGAACTTAGAAATTTAGTTGTAGCATGCTTTAAGTGTAACTTTAACTGGTTGGTAAGGATTGGGGCACCATCAAGATTGAGGATAGACGGTAATGTATTACAAATTTGTGGTGAGCATTCTACCAGCATCACCTCAACAATGCAAGAAACAAAAATAAATAAACAAGTAAAGAAATAAAACAAAAAAAATTGACTCTATATGCTGTATTCTGTTAATTAGCATAAAAAGCTGATGAAGCACATAGGTAGAGAATTGGATTATGAACAACCTTTACTTTCATGCTTTTTTCTATTTTTAATTTTAACTCATTCACTCCAATGTAGCTCAGGAAGTATGCACTGTAACTTCCAATGGGCAGAGCCTAAGCCTTTTGATAGAATCAAATGATGCCCTCACATTTCAAACAAATGTTCAAATGTCTGGAACCAGGGGTTATGAAAGAAGTATAAACAGCAAATGCTTCACCATAAACTATTTTTATAGTGGTAGCATTCTTTATGTTCTAGGTATTAAACTGAATTTTATAAGTCACAGTAAACACAGTCCCCTGGATTCAGCAAGCTCTGCACAGAGTGCAGGAATAGCGGAAGAGCTACTGCATGCAATATGGCCGATGAGCGATGCAGGATTGAGTCCACAAGACATGAACGACCACCCCTACACTATTCGTGCACGGACACCACTGCCATATGCTAATTACCTCATTTGCTGATGAAAACCACGCGAATGATGTGAATTAGCGATCCAGAAAGCAGGCAGGCCAGTATCTGTGCAGGGATAGTGTAACCTGCAGAAATGTTTTCAGTTACTAACTGAATACATTTCTGCAAATTACAAAACGGAGGCATGACAGCTCAAAAGAAAGCATGTATTCTAAGTAGTAGGCATGCCAATGGCAAAATATATGGTCATTGGCATGAAAAACAGGTGAAATTTTATAAAAAACAAGTTTTATTTTTTTTTGGCCGATCTCAGCCGTTTAAGTGTAGGGCAGTGGTGCGCAAACAGGATCACCACAAAAATAAAAAAAAGGTGGAAATTAGCTTTTATGCCCAAATCTGCATTTTGACATAATAGTCAATGGCATGCATAATACAACAATACCAGGGAATAGTGGTTGCTAAGGGGGAAGGCTTAATGTGAGTGTGGTAACTATGAATTAGCATTCTGGTTTATGCAAATTAGGGGACTGATACTGAATCATAGCTGTCCTCTCAGTGTTAGCTTGCACCCAACCATGTAGGTGCAGCAACACCATTGTATAAGAGTTGGATGGCCTCATAAGGGGATGTGTCATGTATGCTGTAAGCTTATTGGAGCTCTGTGGCCTGTGTTTGCCCTTAACTAAGCACAGCTAAGGAAGGGGGTGAGTCTCACATTGTTCAGCACTGTTTTTCCTGCTTAAATGGGTGCATGTGTCATGCATCAGGTTTAAAAAAAAAAAAAAAAAAACAGAAAATAGCAGCACTGTTCTGAGCACTGGGTATGTGCAGCATGCCTTGGGGCTTAAACAGGAAGGCAATGGAAAGGGAAAACAGCATTAGGAAGGCAATCAAGTAGAACTAGCATAGCTGGCAGGTGAAATTTATCAGAATCAGACAATTACACAGGCAGCAACCCAGAACACTACTATAAACTATGCAAACACTTTTCAGTCTGTTTTTTTCCCCACAAACTCTACTCCACCGGTGTACACAGATGGGGAAATTTTACCTGACAAAACAACAAAATGTTAAGTGCTGCTGTTGCTCTCATACATCAATATGTGCATCAGGCTGAGGGTGGTGAGGATGTGAATGCTGATGACCATCCCACAGTGAGGAGGAGAAGAAGAGTGTACAGACCTAGGGTAACCTACCAGGGTCTACATGAGCTGGAGCTAGTAGAACACTATAGGGTGGACAAGGACATTCTACAGCAAATTGTTGAGCTGTGCCGGCCCCACCGCACACACAAAACCAACAGAGGGAACCCATCACAGTGGATACCAAGGTATGTGTAGGCTTACGAATACTAGCCACATGTACCTTCCAAATGCTAACTGGGGATATCATGGGGATCTCACAGGCATCAGCATCCAGGATACTCCACCAGTTCCTGGATGCCATGTCAGCACATGCCAGTGAGCACATATATTTTCTCAACATCTGTGAGGCGTTGACCAGCAATATGCATCTCTTCCACCAAATAGCAGGATACCCTGAGGTAGTGGGTGCTATAGACTGCATGCACATGCACATCAAAACTCTACCCAGTGAGCGGGGTATGGTCTACATAAACCATAAGGGCTTCCCCTCCACCAGCTGCTAGGTCATATGTGATGCCCAGGTCATTATCTTGAATGTGTGCACTGGCAGTCCTGGAAGCTATCACAACTCCCACATCTGGCATATGTCACAGCTGTACCAGTAATTTGACAGTAGGGACATTCTATATGGTCACCTAGTGGGGTATTCTGGCTACGCACTGGAACCATGGCTAATGACACCCCACAGAAATGTACGCACACACCAGAATAAGAACTCCATAATAAGGTACACACACAAACCAGAATCATTATAGAGCATCTGTTTGGGATGCTCAAGTCACGGTTCCCCTAGCTGGGCATATCCGGTGGATTCTTGCAGTACTCTCCAGCTACATGTACACAAACATTCATAGTATGTGCCATGCTACACAATATGATCCTGCGGAAACAGCTGCAACAGAAACAGCATGGGACAAGGCCACACAGTCCCCCACCATTGCTAAGGCCATCACAGGCACAGAGTGACTTGGAGGAGGAACTACCTGAGCCTGCCCCTGTAGGCAGAAGGAGGCATGCCCAGTATGTCCATGCCTTGGCAAAGAGGCAACATGTAGCACATACACTGACATGCTAGGGGCCCAGGGAATGACACCTCTCTGTGACTCACACATACCCTAAATGGGATGCCAAAGATGACATCACCTGTGCTTTACCATGTATAGTGAGTGTACTATGTGCATCCAACATAGTCAGCCCTCCAGCACCATCCTCAATACTGGACCAGCCACAAGGTAAGTCACTCTTCCTATCAGTTACTGAATAGAGTAGTATGTTCTGATAGGTGTATTTATCATATGGATGCAAGCATGCAAGGGAATTGGGTGGCCAAATGGGATGGCAGCAGATAGTGGACACCTATATGGGCAGCCTGAAATCCATAACAAATACAGGTGTCAACATACTAGACAGTACTTGACAAGGTGACAAATCTCACAGCAGTACTGTGGTGGCCCAAATAACTGTGGGTGTCCATACGAAACACACATGCATGTCAGTGAGGCTCACATACCCACCACCAGCCTCAACCAGCAGGGCAGGTGTAGATGTCCATAAAGAAGGGCTGGGCTAAGGCCTCCAATTGATGGCAATAGTGAATAGCCTTCCTCCAAACCAACGCAGACAGACTACAACAGGTCTGGCAGTTGTATGTTAATTCTGAAGGGTAAGAAGTCTGAAACTGAAATGTAGGTCAATAAAACCTGAGATCTGTACTCTACTGATATGCCTCCAGTCTTCATGATAGGTCAGAATACAATATGAAATGAAAGCCAACAGAGTACCTGAAATACCAGTACAGTCATAGCAAATGTTTAAAGTTGTCAGGTGTGCCCCTTTCCACAATTCTATGTAGAAATGCAGTAACATGTAAGTGTGAGGAGTAATATCAGTGGAGCACAGATTGCCCAAGCTGGCCCAATCTACAGGATAGATTGTTGCATGTGTACAATATGCAGGGGTCTGTGTGTTAGGTTGTTGTGTTTTCTATATTGCTGGAAGTGGTCAGCATGTAGGCATGGATGGTTCTGTCTCAGTGGCCTGTGGGCAGTACTGAGGTTGACAGGGCCATGTTCTGACAACTGCAGTGCCAACCACAATGATTCTCAGTGATACCCATGTAAGCAGTCATCCATACTCACTGTCCAGAAGTCAATATCTGTCACCATCTGAAAGAAGGATATGCCATGAATGTGGGCCCATACATACACACAGTACACAGGTGGAAGTACCCTAGACAGAGTGCATAAAATGTAACTGTCAACTGCACACAACTTTGGAATTGTACATACAGGTTAGCAGCACATTAGTTGTCCGTGTAGTATGGAATACTGGTTTAGTCTGGCCAATAACTGGCAGACCACAAAAGGCACAGTTATAAAGTAATGAGAGACTGCCTATGTCCATGCACAAGGCAGCATAAGGGGAATGTCACAGGTGTATCTGTGAGTCAGCTGCAAGTAGCTTCCATATCACACATGCACTCAGCTCACCCTATCATCAGCAACAGGTTTGCCACAGGTCATATCCTTGCTGTTGGGAATGAGCACAGTATGACCCCACTTCTGTATTGGAATACCCACAGAATGCAGCATGCTGAAGAGGTGTCCTATGCAGTTGTGTCCCTAGCAGTAAGCAGCACCTTGCTGCCTCCAGACCAATGGATCAAAATGAACAGGAAGTATTACCAGTAACACTTTGCACACTTACACTGTCACCCCAGTGGAATCCACTGGCTTGCAGCCTAGGAATGTAGGAGTGACAGAATGCACCGGCCTGCTACAGATGGCCATGTATTGCCAATGTATAGTATCTCATGGGGTCCTAACTAACAAGCTAACACAGTCAACAGAACACAAATGCAAGGCCCTATTGAGAAATCCCAGTAGCATGTCCCCCATGTCCTACTGCAAGAACTGTGGACCAATCCATAAATACTGCTGGGATGAAGGACCAACTATAAGAATATTTTGCAGCTATTGCTTGCATAATGTTAGGAAGAGGATAGAATAACAGAGGGGGGACGTCGAAGCATGGATGTCATGGAGTGTGTGAAGTCTGAAACTCTGATGTATGCCCATACTACCCCTGCCTGGAAACCCATTAATGGGTGGCTACAAACCTGCTTGTAAACCATAATGTGAAGGGGAACTGACCAGATATATGAGCCCTGCCTCTGGGTAACCTGGGTGAATCTGTACAGCTGAGAGGTATGGCCACAGCAGGATATGACCATTCTGTTAATTCAATATATTTATTTATTTATTTATTTATTTTTATTTTACATTTGTTGACCGGGCTAGTCCAGCTGGATACATATCCCTTTTCAGTAGAGGCCCAGGGAGAAAAGCTCCAGCATAATAGCAATACATGATGAGAGCAAGTTACATTTACAATATAAGAATAGGAAATAACATAGACTTAATATAAGCACAAGTAGCAAAGCAACAGGTTAAACAAACTAGTTGTATAGGATAAACACAGTGAAAATAATGGTCTAGGTAACTAACTTATCAGGGCAAATTATGAGTACAGGAGATTTGATAAGTTAGTCAGGTTCTGTGCATGGGCATAGCCATTGTAGCTTAAGATGGTTTTTGAGGTTGTTTTTGAACTGTTTATGTGAGGTCTTGAGTCTAAGGGTGTTTGGCAGGGAGTTCCAGGGCTTTCCAATGGAGTTGGCATACAGGGCATCACCACCCGAGTTCTTAGCTTTAGTTGTTAAGATCTGGACATTATTAGCTGATCTAAGGGAGTTAAGGTTGGAGTAGGGGGTCAAAATACTACACAGTGAGGGAGTTCTGTCGGGATGGTGGATTATTTTAAAGGCTTCGGTGAGTTGGTTAAGTTTGAGAAGATTGGGTATTTCCAACCAACCGAGTTTCCTAAGGTTAAGGCAGTGGTGGGTGCGATATGGGGAACCTGTTATGAATCTAGCAATATGGTTATAAGCAAGAGAGAGCATGTTAAGTTCATGTTTATTGAGGAAGGAAAAAACTGGGGATGCATATAGTAGGGTGGAGAGGAGATGCGTGCGGGCAATAGTTAGTTTGGTCAAGGGGGTTAAGAAGTTTTTTATTCTGTACATGGATCCAAGTTTTTTGTTAACCGATTTAATGGTTTGGGTAATGTGGATGTCAAATTTTAGCTTATAGTCAATGGTAACACCTAGTAATTTGGTACTGGTAACAGGGGCTATGATGGTTCCGTTGATGGATTTAATATGAAAAGGTGTAATGTTAGTATTTGGGAGTTCATTGCCAAGGGGTGTATTGGCGTTGGGGAAAAATAGGAGTAATTTAGTTTTTGTTGGATTGAGTAGGAGTTTCAAGTCAGTGAACCATTTCTCAACTAAAGTAAAACAGAGTTGAGTAGTAGTTTGGAGTTTTGAAAGGGAGACATCGGAGCAGATCAGGGTGGAGTCAGTCATCAGCATATTGTATGCAGGTGGATTTGGGGATGACTGAGTGAAGGTTGTTTATGAAGATGGAAAAGAGAAGAAGACCAAGTATGGAGCCCTGAGGAACACCGATGGTGTTTGAGAGCAGGTCTGATAGTTTGTCTTGCCACAGGACAGCTTGTTGCCTACCAGTGAGGTACGCCTTAAACCAGCTTAGTGCAGGGGTGCTAAGATGTAGGCTTTCTAGGGTATTAAGTAGGAGTTGGTGATTGACCATGTCGAACGCTTTCGATAGGTCAAGAAAGAGGGCGGAGGATATTAGTTTGTTGTTACGATTGTTATTAATGGAGTCTATAAAGGAAAGGAGGGCGGTGGTTGTACTGTGGTGGGGGCGGAAGCCATGTTGGGAGTTAGATAAGAGACGATTAAGGGTTAAGTAGTGAAGGAGTTGTTTGTGAACACATCTTTCCATAATTTTTGCTATTGGAGACAGGATTGCTATTGGTCTGTAGTTGGATATTTCAGTGGAGGTACCTCCTTTATGAAGAGGGATGATATAAGAAATCTTCCAAGAAGAGGGATGGTGGCTTCAGTAATAGTTCTATTGATCAGGATGGATATAGGGTAGGCGATGGCTTCGGATGCTATTTGTAAGTATTCCGCTGGGAGGTGATCAGCCGCCAGGGTGGTTGGTTTAAGTTTTTTTAAGAGGGAACAAATATAGGAGGAAGAGACAGGGTTTAGGTTAAAGGAGGTGTGGGCAGCTTCATGAGGTTGAGAGGTAGGTGGGGCAGTGGAGGTTAGTTGGCTAGCAAGAGATTGGATAGTATCGGTGAAGAAGGAGTTAAAGGTGTTGGCTACTGCCTCTGCATCTTTCCCGATGTGCTTCTCAGGGGTTGGGGTAGTAGTTATACCTGGGTGAAGGAGGTTGTTAAATCCTGCCCAGAACTTCTTTGGATTGTTCTGGTGTTTATTCTGGAGGTGGCAGAAGTATTGTTTTTTGTCCTGGGTAGTGGCTGATTTGGTAGTGTTTCTTAGCTGTTGAAATTTAATGCGATCTTGGGGGGTTTTAGTGGCTCTCCATTTGTCCCAGGCCTGGTCTCTGAGTTTCATTTTGGTTTTGGTTTCTCTAGTTAACCAAGGTGCTATACGTATTTTGGATCTGATTAGTCTGTTTGGGGCATGTGTTTCTAGTATCCTAAGGAATGTATCGTTGAAGTGGGAAACAGTCTCTTCTAGGGGTAGAGATTTTAAAATGGACCAGTTGCAGGATTTTAGGTCTGCAAGGAATAATTGTGGGACAAAGTTCTTTTTGTTTCTAATTAGTCTATATAAGGGGGGGTTGGTAGTTGGGCATTTATGTTTAATAATATAGGTAATTAGGTGGTCACTGAGGTCACTGGGAAGGGTCCCAGTGGTATAGTTAATTGAATCTTTATTGGTAAGGATCCAATCGATGGTGGTTTCTTTTTGGTGAGTATTGCCAAGTCTGGTTGGGGAAAGTATATTTTGGGAAAAGCCATGTAGGTTAATAGGTTGTGGGGTTGTATGGGTAGAACAGAGGGACCAGTCTATATTGACATCCCCAAGTACTATGGTTTCTTGTGGGTAACTAGTGGCTAGCCAGGACAGTGTTTGCTCAAGATTTTCTATGTTATTCCCTGGTGGGATATAAATAACAATGAGATTGATGCATTTTTGAGTGTTTAAGCATAGCTTTAGGGCAATAAGTTCTAAATTAGAGATTATGGGAGGTTGTGTTGGGTTCTTAATGATATTCAGGGTATTCCTGAACATAACAGCTATACCTCCACCCCGTTTCTTTACACGGTCGGCCCTGAAGATATTATACCCGGGAGGGAGAATCTCTTCGTCCTTAGTGGTGGGTTTTAGCCATGTTTCAGTTAGACACATAATGTCAGGGGAATGAGTAGCTAACATAGCGTGCAGGTTGTGCACCTTGTTGTTAATGCTTCTTAGGTTCAGGTGTAGTACTAGAAGGGAGTCAGTAGAATTACGAGCAAATTTAGATGGGTTAGAGTCTAAGACAGTAGTGGGACCTGGATTGGGATGGATATCGCCATAAATGGTAATACTATTTATATGTATATACATATATATATGTACAAGAAGGGGATCCTCAGCCACCATACTACCAAGGTGCTGGACCATTTACACAGACCCATCAGCAAGTGTCTGTAGCTACCCCTCCAGAATGGCAGGAGTGTGCAAGAATGTGTAGGCTGCGGTCCACAATATTGGACTCAGCTTCATTCATCTTGTATTTCCTGGTAAATAACTGTGAGCAAATAATTATATCTGTCAGTAGTTGATGACATAATACATCACAGTGTCAAACAGCACTTATGTCTGCATATCTCTGCTAACACGAACCATGTAACAAAAGCAGCACAGACAGCAAAAGTTACAGCATCCCCCTGTCTTTTGCCCTTTGTGACTCCATATTGTCAACCTATCTACAGATATCCTGCAGAAACAGTTTGCTAGCTGTAGGTGTAGAAGGTCATACTGGGCATGCTCCTGCACATAAAAATGAAGCCCATATCTGACAACACAGTGGTCTATACGTATCTGTCATTTGCAGATGTCTGTCCACACACACCAAATTGTACATCATTTATGCTTCACACACACACATTGGATAGGAATACTCACACATATCTAAGGCCAACAGACTATAATATGTCAAACATACACACAAAGACGTGGGGAAGAGAGAGCATTTTTTTGTTTTGTTTTGAGTTTTAAATGTTTTTTTTTTTATATTCAAAGTTTTAACACTTCGAACATTCAAGTTCGACATTAAGTTCTTCAAAGTTGTCAGACTTCGACAATATGCTATAGACACATATATATGCATATATATATATATATATATATATATATATATATATATATATATATACACAGATATACATATACAAATATATATATATATATATAAAGATAAAAACACGACAGTCACCAAACGAGAATGAAAGAAAAAAGCCCCGATGTTCCAATGGAATGATGCAGTAAATCCGATCACCTTAACAGATAAAACTAGTTGTAACAATGTCCGTTTACAATACCAGTTGACGTGAAACAGCAAATAACAGCAAAATTCACAAACAAATTTTATTCAGACGTTAGCGCTTTCACGGTGATATACCGCTTCCTCAGACGTATCTCAAAAAGCACTATTCAAACCCCGAGATTGATGAAGGCTGTAGCAGTCTGGGAAGTATCATTGGGGCTTTTTTCTTTCATATATATATATGTATATATCTATATATATATATATATATATATATATATATATATATATACATATATAAAACACACACACACACACACACATATATATATATATATATATATATATATATATATATATATATATATATATATATATATATATATATATATATATATATATATATATATATATATATATATATGTATATCATACTAGTACTCACAATAAATTTGTGGATATATGCGACATACCATTAGCTGGCCTAGGAGGGTCACAGTCAATATTGTTCAAACCACACTCCAGTAGTAGTCATATGTGATGGACTCAGGGGCGTGAGCTGTTTTGTTCATTGTGATGACAAGGTTTAGATCCCTGGAGCGTGTGTCTCTGAGGGATTGGGATTTCTTTAAGTGTAGCGTGTCCAACAGCTCTGGCTTTGACATGGCTATGTCACTACAGACAGACAGACACAGATGCTATGGCCATAGGTTCTGATCAGCAGTATATCAGTACAGCAAGTGTTACTGGCAAATATTTATCGAACTTGCTATTTAGTTCTTTTACATACACCCTACTACATTGCATTACATGGTTACTTGTTTCACATACCTTTTTTTTTCTTTGCCCGTTTCAGCTGCTGTATTTCACAGGTAGACAGGTGTTTCTCATAGATGTCATTTTGCAGATTGGTTGAGATGGTCTTGCTTTTTGTTTTTTTTCTTTCTTTCTTTCTTTTTCTCTGTCTTTTTCTCTCTGATAGATGTAGAAAAATACATCTGTTTTGGATAGGCAGCAGCCTGACTTTTGTAGGTAATGCTCATGATCAGCTGATGGCCTGTGCATGAATTGGAGTCCCCCCACTTGCTAATTCCATGTAAAACAGCCGTGGTATCATTCCTATAGCCATTTTCATGGAAACACACTCCTATAAATAAGCACATCATGTGGCCATTGGCCCTTTTCCTTCACTGTGATCAGGACTTCACGTGGGTCTGACAAACAGCATCACGGAGGGTAGTTGGAAATACCTCTTACAACAAACACTGCGGAGACACACCAACAACTGGAGAGGGATGGTGCAGACATGGGGACAGAATGTAAGTATTGCTGTTCTACATTTGAAGTAATGTTAGTTTAACAGGGTTTGTGTGGATATGGCTTTTCTGCACGATTTACAGTCTGACATGACAGTGTTATCTGGTTGAGAAAACTGTCACCTGTAGGGCTATCTGCATACTGGCCTGAGTTTGGAGACTTAGATTTGGTATGTTACTCACACATTTTCTGTCTTTGTAATTGCAGTAGCATCCTCTGATGATTGCAGTCAGTAAATGGTAACATCCATGTGTGTTACTGACTTCATATCGATCAGAAGAGATATGTTGCAGCAAACCCTGTTACACCAGCAATTTTCTCAGTGTATTATAGCAATATGTCAATAATGGCCCTGTGTTTGTGCCTCTGTACCCCAAGTCTGTCATCCTTTGTCCATATGTCATGCAGTAACAGGTGGATATGTACAGTATATTATTATTTACTGACATCATTCCTGATATCAAGCCAGCAATATATCAAACTGCCACACATGTTATGTGGAGAAAGCCTTATATTTGAGAACAAAACCTGGACATTCCGTTGTAGTCTATACAATAGTGAGGTGTGTGTACTTATGGTGATTGTTGACAGAGTGTCAGTATTGTGGAGCAGAGTATTGTGAATATGTTATTTGACCTGTGTACAGACTGGGGTAGATGTCAGTGTTCTTGGTCCTGTTCTATCTGATGTTGCATGCTGCTCCAGTTTCTGGTAACCTATCATTTTATATGTTTGTAGGGCTAGAATGAGACATGTCCCATACCACAGTCAGGCATCAGACTACACTGTGAATTGGGCCAGTATATATATAGAGTTAGTGTGTGAGTGGCAAACATGATGATGGGTTTTGTTAACACAGTCCATATACTGTACTATTAATTAGGCTTACCATTATGTTGCTGTAACTGTGTTGAGACTGGTTGTGGGTATGCACTTTCACACTGGTGTCTGTTACTCTGTGCTGTTACATGCCTGTAGTGCCTGCTATATTTGCAATTACATGTATATTCCCCCATAGGAAAATTGTGTTAGTGTTGTGGCAGTCTGCCTGTAGTTTAGACAGTGCTTGGTGACATGCCTAGTAGCTCAGTGTATTTACCCTAGTGTGATGTTATGTCCAGATATTTGTCAGATGTACTGTTGTCTGGCCATCATACATGTTGTGTATATCTGACAAAGCAGTGGAATGCTGTGAAGATGCATGTCACTAACTAGTGGGTAGTATGTGGGCTTAGGACCTCTGCTCCTCCAGTTAATATATGTTAGGACAGAGAGGAGGGTGTGAATGCATCAGCTGTGTGAGTTTATCTACTCCAGTATTTGTGATATAGCCCCATTTTCATGGCTTTAAACATCCCCTTTGTCAGGTTTGGTCCACATTTCTTGCACTAAGGAGTTCTGTGTATACCTCTTGCTTGACATGATTGTTTCAGACTGTCCACGTTTATTGCTCATATTTCTGCTGTATTCCATAGGATCATTACTGTGATTTGTGTGGTACTTAACTATGATGATTTTATGATGTCTGTCAGTAACTGATGGTGTACATGTTAGTTTCAGAAGAGCCTTCCTACAGAACATGTATGTTGATACAAACCCTGTTACTGTAGCAACATTCTACATTTATAACTGCAATACTTACACAGGTTCATAGGTTGGTACTAGGCTATTGGCCCTAGAGCCTATACAAGCCTAGCCATAACAATTCCCTGGCTATTTCTTCCCACAGTATTTACTTCCCTGGACCCCTATCTAGCAGGGTGACTGACGTGATCCCCAGGGTGAATTTCCTATCTCCCTTCCAGTCATCAAGGTTTCTTTTGAAGAGGGCCAAAGAGGCACTCTGCTTGACATGTATGGGCAGTCTGTTCCAGAGTCTGGGGAGTCTCTGGGTCAGGAACCTATCCCTCCAGCATGTTTTGTTCATTGTGATGACAAGGTTTAGATCCCTGGAGTGTGTGTCTCTGAGGGATTGGGATTTCTTTAAGTGTAGCATGTCCAACAGCTCTGGGTTTGACATGGCCTTGTATGTTAAGCAGAGATCACCTCTGAGTAGACGATATGCAACAGAGTATAGGTGGAGTTTTCTTAGACGGTCAGCATAGGACATCTACTTTAGGCCTGTGATTCTTTCAGTGAGGTATTTCTGCGTCCTTTCCAGTTGTTGCAGATGTCTTGAGAGGTACATACCAAATGGGTCATTGTATTCTATAACTGGTCTAATGAGGGATGAGTACAGTGGGACAATGACCTCCTTTTTTCTGGATGAAAAGCCCTTAGTGATGAGGTGTGCCACATAGAAGGATTTACTGACTGTTGTGGAGATGTGGTTATTGAAGGTGAGACCACTGGCCACTTGCGCCCCTGAGTCTCTTATCACACTTTTGGTGTTTAGTGTACTGCCACCTATGTGGTAATTCATGGGTACATGTTTTTTTCCCAAAGAGGATAACTATACATTTATTGGCATTGAGCTTGAGCCCATGGCTCTGGCACCAAGCATCTGTTTCTGTAAGGCCCTTTTGTAGAATATCCACATCATTTGGGGATTCAGTAATGGCTCCCAGTTTACAGTCATCTGCGAACTTTGTTAGCCAGAGTCCCTTAATGTTGGCCTGTACTTCAGAGAAGTAGTTGCCAAACAAGAGTGGTCCCAGGACTGAACCCTGAGGTACTCCACTTGTCACTTGTCTGGAGATGGATTTGGAGTTAGCTACTTTGACAGTGTGGGTTCTAGAAGTAAGCCAGTTGGCAACTCATTGAGTGACGTAGGGATTAATGCCTAGCTTAGTAAGTTTATCTATGATTCCAAAGTGGGGGATTGTGTCAAAGGTCTTGGTGAGGTCCAGATAGGCTGTGTGGACCACCTTATTCTTGTCCACAGCTCTGGAGACTGATTCAAGGAAGTCAATCAGGTTCAGGAGACAAGATCTGTCCTACACGAACCCAAACTGCATGCAGTCCAGTGTTTGAAGGTTGCCAATGTCTTTGTTTATAAGTTCCATGATAATACATTCCATGGCCTTGCAGATCAGGTGTGTCAGACTGATGGGGCGGTAGTTCCCGGGAACCAAGGTGGATCCCCCCTTGTAGAGTGGGATAACTGTAGCTGTACGCCACTCAGTGGGCATGAAGCCTGAGGTGAGTCTATGATTAAACATGACACTTAGGTGAGGTGCCAGTTCAGTTTGTAGTTCATGTAGTACACAGTCTGGGATACCATCTGGTCCCACGGATGCTTTACTCTTAGCTTTGAAGAGTGCGTTTTTTACCTGCATGGCAATTATTACTGGAATTTGGCAATCTTTCGGTATTGAGATGGGCCCTTTAGGGGGTGAGAGGGGGGTGAAGTTTGCACTGAATCGATCCACCAGGCTTTTGGCAATATCCGTGGGATCAGTGTATTTAATGCCATTTTGTTGTAGCTCAGAGCAGAACTGAGCATTGCCATTTAGATTCTTGACATAGCTATAGAATGCCTTGTGGTTGTCTTTGAAATCTTTGGCAATTTTATTTTCATAATTAGTTTTGGAGGATTTTATGAGGGATTTCAGCTTCTCAGTGAGGCTGGTAAGGGAGTTTTCTGCATCCTGGGATTTTCCTCTTTTCTGCAACAGTTTCCTCCTTTTGTTGTAAAGTTTGATGATGGCAAGGGACCACCAGATTGGCTTCCTTTTTATGGAGGAGAGCATTTTGGTTCTATTGGGGATGGCACAATTCATGCATGACTGGATGTGCTTCTACAGTGCCTTAGTGTAGGATTCAGCAATCGAACTTTCAGTTCCCATCTGCATGGGTGTCATGAAGTTTGTCACTTCTGACTTGAGTAGCATGAAGTTGGCTTTGGAGAAGTGTTTTGTAGAGGTTTCCTTACTGGGAGATGGGGGTGTGATGTGGCTGTCAAGGGTGATTAGCTTATGGTCAGACCTGATGAACGAGGAGGTAACCATAGGTGTGGAGCATTGATTTCCCATGTTGGTAATGACCAGGTCTAGGATATTGGAGCCCCTGTGGGACTAAGGATTAGCTGATCCACAACATTGGAATTTATGAATTCCAAGAACCGTTGGGCAAAAGTGTTGGTACATGAGTAGTTTTCCCAGTTAATGGTAAGGTATTTGAAATCACCCAGTATTAGAGTGTTTAGCTGTATCTTAATATTTTCCAGTATGTTTAGAAAGATGTAGTGAGAATCTTGGGGCATGGTGGGGCGATCTGTAGCAAGTTACGATTTGGATTGCAGTCTTACCTAGTGTTAGTTGCACCTGGAGAATTTCAGATGCATTGTGTTGGGGAACTAGCCTGGAGTTGTAAGTATCCTTGGTGAATATGGACACTCCTCCACCTTTAGTGTTTCTGTCCTGGTTTGGTGGCTGAAAAGTGTGGTAAAAGTTGTAGCCTGGTATTGCAGGGGTGCTCTCTGGAGCCTTGAACCAGGTCTCAGTTACTGAACAGATATCGATGTTCTCCATTTTTAGGAGTGCCTTGAGAGAGTGCATTTTGAGGTTTAGACTTCTAGCATTGAGTAGCATTACCTTCAGATTTTGCATGCTTGTACCTGTTACGATGGTTGTTTTGTTCTTTGAACTTTGCCTAAGAAAGGCACTATAGGGGTGGCAAGAGCCTTAGCCAGTAACCTGAATCCCTGGGGTGACAGGTGCAGACCATCTCTGGCAAAGCATCATGGTCTGTCGATCATGTCGTCCCAGGCAGACAGATACTAGATCCCCTTTGAATAACATCAGAAGCTTAGCCAATTTTTGAAGTCAATCCTTTTGTCCTTATACTGTGGTATCATTCTGGGTGAAGGAAGGAAGCTACTTAGGGCTAGGGTCATACCTGCCTGGGCCACATGATACAACAGATCTTCCATGTCTCTTTTCATGTAGTTCAGGGAGGTATGTCTCAAGGCATTCACTCCAACATGGACAATGACAAAGTCATATTTGTACTTGTTGTGGAGTGACTTGAGTGCATGCATTATGTGATGGATCCTGGCACCCGACAGGCAGTTGATTGCAATTTTCTCCTTGTTCAGCCTGGTGAGTGGGACATCAGTGTGCCTGACTATAGAATCACCTATGACTAAAGTGATGGGTATGTTGTCTTGCCTTAGGAGCTGTTGTTGGGTAGCACCACTGGTTTTGTGAGCTATGTGACACTTTGGTTGTGATTGGTGTTTGTTTGCGTTTTAGCTTCGGAGGTCCTTGTTGCTTGGGCAGGTTACTGTTAAGGGCCTCCACATATGTGGGTTTAGTGTTGCTATGTGTGGGTATTGGTGGTGTGGGTTTAGAAGGGCTATGTGTTGCTTGAGGTGTAGTGCGGGTGTTAACCTTCACCTCTTGATTGTCTAGCACAATCATGGGTTGAGAGAGCTTTGTTTCCAGTTTGGCTATGTAAGTGCATCTCTCGCAGGTTGTAGTGTTGGGTGCTAGGAGGAGAGAGTTGCCTGTGTACATGAGGCAATTGCTGCATTGCCCCAGTATGCCCAGATTCACCAGTTGGACAGGAGAAATCACCGAAAGCTGACCCTTGGACATACCTGGTTTGGTGCTTTTTTTTTTTTTTTTTTTTTGTAAAGTACAAGAGCTCTTTTCCCTTGCCTTAGCAAGGTACTTTGCAGTTATAGCCTGTTTAGTGTCTATGATTAATTTCTCCTTATTAACAAGGAGAGTAGGAGAGTTGAGTGCTTGTATCAGTTTAAGACTTCCTAGTGTTTTCCAGCAGGTTTTAAAGCAAGTGCTAGTCACAGGGATGCTTAAAGCTAAGATGAAAAAAATAGTTTATCCTAAACACTCCAGTGTGAACTAGAAGAGTTAGATGTGAAAGTAGGTAACTTAAGTTTTACCTGTCTAAAAATTTAAGTTTTAGTGGAGAGTCACTATTTTTAAAACAAGATAGATTGAAAGGGGGTGGTCACTTTTGTATTCTGGTACAAAGGATCACAGTTGGATGGCCAGTAAATTTAAATAGTTAAAGGGAAGTGATTTCACAAAATGATAATTTTGTGCTTACTCACACAAGCCAGTAAAAACAGAGAGGAAATGAGATATATGGTCAAATTAACATAAGGAGAAGGCATCTAGAAAGACTGTAACTGCGTAAGGGGGTGGAGAAATAATTTCTACCTGACTCACAAGAGACAGAACTGTGGTCTCTTTTCAAGTTTTAATATGCAGTTAAAAGCAGAATATAAGTAAAACAGAAGGTAAATAAAACAGAAAAAAGGCAATAAAGTAATACAACAAATAAAAAAGCAAACTAACTTTTCCCTCACAGCAAAGTGTAGCAGAGTCTGGGTGAGCCTTTCTAGTAAACATTACATTCCCTTGCACTAAGAGGTTGAGAGTTATGGTGCTGAGGTATGACTCCACTACAAGTTATGGGCATATGTTTTATATACACACACACACACACACATATATATATATATATATATATATATATATATATATATATATATATATATAATTATATATATATGTATATGTAATGGGGTTCCTATCAGCAGACCGAAGACGCATGTTTTCGAATGCGTTGTGGTCGAACTGACAAAACCGAAACTGCAAGATATCGAAGCGGCATGTAAGCAAATTCTTTCCCTGGGATTTTTGTCACTGTAGTGCGGTCTCGGAGTTGGTATATTTAAGTAGGGGGGATGTGGGGGGGCACAGCCCCCCAATAAATCTCATGTTTTAATGTGCTTTCTTTCTTTTTTTTTTTTTTTTTTTTTTTTTGTTGGATCAGCGAAAAAAATCACTGTTCTGACAGTTTGCTTTTGTAAGCTTTTGCTTATATGAGATCGATTAATTACCATTTGCTTACCTAAGCGTTCGGTGATCTAATATAGACCCTATGTAATTTATATATATATATATATATATATATATATATATATATATATGTATATATATATATATATATATGTATGTGTGTGTGTGTGTGTGTGTGTGTGTGTGTGTGTGTGTGTATGTATATATATATATATATATATATATATATATATATATATATATATATATATATATATATCCTTTTTATGTGTTAACAGGAGTGTTGTATAGTCCTTCTCAGATGTATCTCACCATATTTATCTGATATGTGTATATTTAGATATAGAAACATGACTGATTCCACACTGTTTTCATTCACAAGTAGCAAACAATTGTAGTACTCAAAGCAGTTGTTCACTTCTATTCAGTATGTGTACTGAATGATATATTTGAAAAAGCAACAGGCATTCTTACTGTTCAGATGGCTTAGTGGTTAAGTGCTGTCACTGTTACCTGCCTGTGCTATGTATTTTGTTACTGGGCATAACAAGGGCTGATGGAGACATAGGTTCATAGGTTCATAGGTTCATACTAGGCTATCTGCCTTAGGGCATTTATAAGCCTAGCCAGAGTGTGTTTGGCTTTCGCCACCCATTTTAAATTAGATGATTAAGGTGCTTTAAACTGTCTTTAGGTGGGTTTGCATGGGTTTTCATGATGGTAATTGCTGCTTATATACGATTAAACAAATACGCACTTACAGCGTGTAGGCTTCACTTACCAGTGCACAAATCTGCTTAGCATTTACATTTAAGCAATGCTTAAAACTGCTTAGCATAGCCCAGCCCTTGTAACCAGTGATCACATTCCAGTCTGATCAAACAGCAGGGTAATGACATCTTTAATAAGTGTATTTAATTCCATGCACATAACATGCTTCTGTGTGCTGTCATTACGGTAGCAAGGAGTGTGAATATACTGTATGGGACACCTGAGTATACATGGGTAGTACCACAGTCTTTTCTCTTTCTATGTGTTTCATACTTGGGTAGTATCCCAGGTTATACGCAGTCACATTTGCATGCATCGTATCATTACATTACTACTTTTAATAGTGTTTTTCCAAGTAAGAGTAGATTGCAGAGTGTAGTACTAGAACCATACACCCCTGCATTCAAAGCTGGACTCTGAGTACTGACTATCATGTTCTTGGTGTTTGAGCTGTATGTTTTTATGTATCTCCTATTGGATATTAATCTGATATGTTGATATTAACTGTAGACTACTATGTTTTTAGGATATGTCATTGAGGACTGATGTCTTGTAGTAATGGCATACCTATCAGTGTCAGATGTCTATCTTTCAAAACATTCATCCTAATGCATAACCTGGTGGTTACCTACTTTCTGTCTGTCCTCTGCACAGATATGCAGATGTCAGCTATTCATCTTGGCTGCTTACAGGCAATCACTGATTAATTGACATTGACATGTCTGCTCAGCTGTGTTATGAATTCCACAGCTAGGAAACTCCACTCTGTATGCACCACATGCCATGGATACATCAGACTATCACAGTCAGCAGAACATGTTTGGGTACAGGTCTGTAACCCAGACACTGGCCATGTTTCACCGTATATGTTGCATACTTGTTAAATGGAGCACCTCACTGGCCCTCTTCAAGAGAAAAACAGATTAGTGGATGTTGAATTTAACTGTCAGCCTGGGGATTACGCATGTGGCATTAGTTGATAGATGGCCTGCTGACAAATGTCAGGTGGCATTATACCAGTGTACTCACATGCCCTACTCTTCTCATCTCTCCATGGACATTAGGCTGGTACGCACCTAGAAACATCTGCACCTATGGACCTCAGTGCTGACAAATGTGTCTGTGTGCATTACTGAGTATAACAGTGATTGTGTGTTTGTAAACTTGTAGTTGAAAATATTCCAAGGGTCTTCTCACCCACTACACCCTCTGATTGCTATACTTAGAAAGGGTTGCAGTTGTAATTCACATTAAATTTATCTTGTGACACTCTTCACCCTATGGGCTACCTGGAGTTTGCAGTACCTGCATACCAGTGTTCTACAAATGGGTAGATAGTCGTGGGTTACCCTCTGAGTCCTGACAAATGTGAGTATGTATGTGGGTGTATGTGTGTGCAAGTGTGTGTGACTGTTCATATTTGTAGGCAACAGCATTCCGAGGCCACATTCTCCAAATACTCTAAACCTTTCCACACGTTATAAGTGATGGTGATGTTGCTGACATTAGGAGAGCCATGACAAAATCCTCAGCCTACTATCCCTGTGGCATGTGCAATAAATGCATATCCCTGTAGTAGCAATAATTAGATAGACAAGGGTTTCTATTGCAGTCCTGGTAAATGTGTAATTGTGGGTATGTCAGAGCATTATCATGAGTTTCAGTGAGTACAATATCCAATGTGAGGTGGGAGTGCTGGGTATACTGTCTTTACACCATGGTACCCCCAGTACATGTCTCAAGGTCCATTGTATGAGGACTGCTGTCACCATCAACCATACAGGTAATTGATGACACTCTTCAGCCCAATGATGCATGTGCTGTGTGGAAAAACTCTGTAACAGTATGGACTCACTGACAAGGTAGTCAGCACTGCTAAACACAGGTCTGTCAAATGTGTCTATGATTGTATGTGTTTATCAATGTGTATATGTCAGTATGTTATACTATGTATTGTCCATTAACACCCAGTACATCCCCCATTACCATACTGTACAAGGTTTGGTGATGTTGTTTACTTTGCAGGAAGTTCAGAACACACCTCACCCTACAAGCTCTGTGGTGTGTGCAATTAAGGCCAAACACATTAGTAGTAATAACTACCTAGGTAGGGGTTTTAATCTCAGTGTTGCCAAGTAAGTTTGTGTGTATCTGAATGGATTTACTTTATTTTGCAGAAAATACATTTCCCAGGGGATCATTTGTCCGAGAACTAACTGGCAAAAGGTAACATTGCAAAGCAATCATCTTGTGGAAATTAATTCCATCAAAACTAGTAGTGGATGTGTAAATGCTCTTTTCCCCACTGTACAGCTGTACAGTGATACTGGAGTTGGTATATATAGTTGGGTGTGGTTGTTGTGGGCACAGCCACCCACATTGGGGGTACTGTTGTGCATAACCCCCTGCTTAGTGTGCTGTTATACTGTCCAGTTTATTTTAAAAGGTTAAATAGTTGTTAATCACACTATGTGTGGTTCTACACCACCCCACACCCTCCAAAGTGGGGGGCTGTGCCCCCCACACCAGCACAACTATGTATACCAACTCCAGGATTGCACTACATTGGGGAAAAGGACAGGGTGCCAGTACCATTTCCAATGAAATTCAATTTGGTGGGCTGATTATTTACTGATGTGATGTTTTGGCAATTTGGTCTTGGTGGAATTACATAAGCCAAAATGATATCTCTGCAAATGAAGTACTTCCATGTGCACAGTATTCACTGTGTACTGCATCAACACAAAAGCATCTATGTGTGTATTATTCACAAGCATTTGATGTGTGCCACCCAGTACACTTACCATTGTCCACTGTAGAAGAGCTGCTTACATCAGCCACCATGCACTCACCTGTATACACCACTCAGACCTATCAGCCATGTGGCACATGCAGTAACAGTTATACAGACCTGTTACTTGTATTCAGCTGTATATGGGATATGATACAGCCAATGTGGTACCACAATGCCACACCCCTTGTAAGAAAGGACAGCAGACCAACATCCTCCTGACACAAAGACACCTAGAACACAAACAGAATACATTATGGAAACCACATTCAGTCAGTGTTAATAACAGTAATAATGCATCATGGCTGGACAGCTACATACCCTGATGTGTAAGCATTAAACAGTCCAACTGACAACACTTTAAACAGCATTACAATGCTAAATTTTAGTACATTCACCCTGTGCATCAGAACCATATTAGCATGAACCTCCATCGATGGTATGGATGACAGGGATGTAGCACATGTATCATCATATGCACAAGGTGTGGTGTGGGACTGCCTGAGGCTTAGGCTGAGCCATTTGGTTGACATCATGTGTGTGGGGTAGGGGGTTGTTTATTAAATGGCCTGTGCAGATGTAGTGTGTGTAGGTATGGAGGTGCCCTAGCTGTGATGGTGATGTGCGTGTGTATGGATGCACACAGTTCTGCCATGTGGCTTCCCTATACAGGGATATGTTGGACAACTGGGGACCATACATGGCAGGATAGTTCACTCTGTCCGGCCACGGACATGGGAACTGCGCCTGCCAGGGTATGCACGGGCACCATCAGGCAGAAGCCAAGATATGGTAGTCTCCCCTGATGATGACAATTGTCTGCTGGATCCATGTCCCTCTTAGGACTGGCCAGAACCACGTGCACATGGCCTACTGCATTTTGGTGTGGACAGCACCCACCTGCAGTGCTGGTTCTGGTACTGTCACTATGAGAGAGGGAGTGAGATGTCGCACATCCACTTAGACCTCCTCCTGTTGGTGTTGCTGACCTACGTCCAAGTGTCCATCACACTACTCTAATCACATGCTTTACCACAGACACTACACAGTTGAGGATTCCCACCATCTCACCCAACCGTCTATCCATGACCTCTGCAAAATAACAGTGGGCATCTGCATGATCATGGAGGTAGTAAAGTGCAAGCAGGAAGAGTAGCCCTCTGAAGCCTCTGACTTTATCTGGTGTAATAATTGAACACCACAAACAAAAAAAGTATAAAATACAGCCAGCCAGTGAATCCAACACAGTTTTATTGTAGAAATCTCTGTCTCTGACGTCTCAGCCAAAAAAAAAAAAAAAAGCCTTCAAAGGCTTTTTTTTGGCCGAGATGTCAGAGACAGAGATTTCTACAATAAACTTGTGTTGGATTCACTGGCTGGTTGTATTTTATATATGGTGTAATGTTCTATATATGTCTGTGCCTCCATGATGGCCCGAAACATGCATCTGGTGACACCTGCTGTGGCATTTCTTCCAGGGGCATGATGGCCAGCAGCCCTCCTACGAGCATCCCTGTCCATCTGACTGTGTGGAACCTCACTGGTCATCTGGCAATGGCTGCTGTGTACAGAAACACTTGCCATAATCACAACACTTTCCTGTCCCATGCCACCACCCTTACTTTATCAGCTCAGGTGGTGTAGTGGTAATTTGCTGTGGCTATTGTGTACAGAGTCTTCGGTTCAACACTTGGCAGTGCTGATTATTTTGTTTCTGGGAAGAAGAAAGGCTGTAGGATATATATATATATATATATATATATATATATATATATATGGGTCTACTTCATTTTACCTAACTTTCATTTGCCCGACACTCAGTTTCTTGACCCCATTTGACTGAAAGCTCATTTGCCCGAAAACTCATTTGCCCGAAAACTCATTTGACTGACAACTAGTATTAGCAAGAAAATGGAATATGCCCCCCTCCCCACTGTAGTGCGACCCTGGAGTTAGAATATATAGGTAGGGGGGTGTGGGGGGCATATATATATGAGAAAACAAACCAGGTAGAAACCACCACGATGTAAAAACAAAATCTATTTATTAAAACTAGAAAAACAAGCGCTTTCACGTGTATCAGAAACACACTTCATCAGGTTTAACTAAAAAATTTGGTTTTACTGGTCTATGTTTCTATTTACTAGTTCTTAAAATATTCACTATTTTGTTGAATTTATTTGTTTTATATCTTCATGTTACATTCTATAAGTATGAGGCGATTGCCTATTAATTCATTAATATATTTATATTCTATTTTTATGTTAACATAATAGAGACTGTGCTATTATCTGTTTCAAGCATTGAATTTTTATCTTGTGCTACAAGAGTTAACTTAACTTAAACTTGTAACTATCATCTTAATTGTTTAATTGCATTGCTTTGATTGCTAATTATACAATTTGATAGCTTTTGGATTTGTATAAAAAGCCTCAGTTGAAATTTTTAGTTAAACCTGATGAAGCGTGTTTTTGATACATGTGAAAGCACTTGTTTTTCTAGTTTTAATAAATAGATTTTGTTTTTACATCGTGGTGGTTTCTACCTGTTTTCTCATTGGACTTCTTGCCTTCTTGTGGAAACCTTTGGATGGTGGCATTCCTCGTTTATATATATATATATATATATATAGTTTCACTTCATAAGCTGGAATTACTGAAATCACGAATTTCAGTAACTCGAGACTATGAAGTCGACGGTGCATAATCATGAACTATCACAACCCCGATGCTCACAATCCCGTACCCATAACACCGAATCCCAAAAGCTCGAAAAAAGCATGGTATACTTTATTGAAAACACAAAAGTGTCAGTTTCTGTGACTTGTAATGCAAAATGTCCACAATACTGTGAGACACACATCCATATGCTGGTGCTGGTAGTAAACCACCATTGTAAACTGTTATAAACTGAAAGGATAAACAAGAACACCAAACATGTGTTGTAGGTAACATAGGCACTTTGACATAATGAAATACTAACTGCAAGCATACATAGCATATGTAGCTTCCAAGCACTAAAGCCGTCTGTGCCTAATACTAGTAATAAAGCACACCACTGCAAAAGATATTTTTTAACTGACTGCAAAACAAAACCATTATGTGCTATATCCTCTCACATATTCTGCTGTAATAGCCATTATGAAACTCAGTACAAAAGTAAAGTATGTTTCAGATAACTCCTTACATTTTCAGAAGCATGGAAATTGCCATCACAAACTCCAAACAGGTGTATGACCCACTATTCTTCAGTACAGCCTCAAACTGGCTATGCTGCCTAATCATAAACTGTCTCTTAGGGGAAGGCGGGTTTCCACAAGCCATACGGACCCGCAATTCGTCAACTCTATCTTGCTCTCTGGCTAATACTGTCATCAACACAGATCTGTTGCTTTATGACCAAACAGTGATTTTAAGTATCAATGCCAGGCTTTTACACTGTTCTGGGTCCATGGTAGGAATAACGTATTGAGTTCATGGACGTTCCAAAAGGCTATAGGGAATAAGGGGGGAACCTGGTACAACCAGTAGTTCTAGTACAGAACTTTCATAGCTTCCCCAGCAAATACCAATCTGAAAAGTATGTCAATAACTCCTTCCATTCAATGGGAAACACCTGCTTCAGTTCATGAAATGGGCTTAAAACTTCACATTCTGTCAGGAATGCTAACCCAACCAAACATTTACAATGTATCTTAAAACCCATATTAGTGTTATACAAATGTGCCAGACCTAACTGTTGTACCTTTCTCCAGCTGTTCTGAGCAAAGTGGAAAAGGCAACCTTTAGCTGTAACACCATGCACATTTAAAGCAACATTCTGCTTTGCAGCTACCTCAAAGTCACTCAGTATATATTTACATTAATTTCATATTCTTGTTCATCCAGCAATTGTAACACACAATTCCACATGAAGTTATAGGATTTCAAAGACTTCCTGCTCATCAAACAATACAGAAGGGGCACATTCTTATGGAAGCCACTATACTTTAGTAACCCATGTATGCTGTAGAGTCTTTGGCAAATGAGTCCCATGTAAAAGAATGTACCATCAACCAACCAAATGGTCACACTACTCAGATCTAGTAGATTTTGACTTGGGAACACTACAACTGTTGTTTCAGTTGCTACATCAGTCATGACTTTGCTAACAAACACACCTGCCTTTGTGGGGAAATCATTCATATCAATATCTAGCAGTGTAGCTAACTGCTCACTAACAGACTTACATTCTCTCTGGCAGACCTTTCTGACTTGCTGTAAAAGTGCTTTCTGGGCAGGTAAGCTAGGTGTTATATTCACAGACGTTGAGGCTAATACATCATCTACTATGAGGAAGGGTGTATCCTGGGACACCTGTGACTTTAGCTTTAGCTCTGCACACATCTTGTAGTGTTCCACCTCACTCGGATCTCCAGAATGTGTATGTTTTACAGCTTTTAACAGCCTTTCCCCATCTGGCACACTTTCAGATACTGCTCTTCCCGTACATTTCTCAGATCGTTTTAGTTTACAGCTCCAGTACGTTTTGTCTTTATGAACTTTTTCCTTTTGCATGACATACCCATCTAGTAGTAGGATGGGATTTCCTTTCTGGGACATACTGTTTTTTTTAATAACACCAACAGTTCCTGACGCAAAAGGTATTTCAGGCCGCATTGCCTGTTAATGGTGCAATCAACCGCTATACTGTTAAACTCCTCTCACTTTCGGGATTTCAATACTCATGCTTGTAGGCATTCGCGTGCTTGTGAAAGTTCCACTTTATAGCCTCGAGTTACTGACATTCAAGACTTCAGTAATTCGAGCTTATGAAGTGAAACCATATATATATATATATATATATATATATATATATATATATATATATATATATATACACACACATATATATATATATATATATATATATATATATATATATATATACACATATATATATATATATATATATATATATATATACATATATATATATATATATATATATATATATATATATATATATATATATATCAATATATATATATATATATATATATATATATATATATATATATATATATATATATATATATATATATATACATACATATCAAAAACCTGCGGTGGTGGTGCTACGGTAGCATTGTCGCCTCACAGTATGACGCTGTCTGGTTCAATTCTCAGCTAGAGCATCTTCTGCATGGAGATATGCGTGAATGGGCGTACGTTCGTTGAAGGTTGTGCGTCAGGGCTGATAACTCTGCACATAAAAATTAACTACCAATCATTAGTGGACCGGAGTTCCGCTGTGGTGACCCCTAACAGGGAAAAGCCGAAAGACACAAAACAAAATATATACACATCAATATATATATATATATATATATATATATATATATATATATATATGTGTATATCAGTATATATATATATATATATATATATATATATATATATATATATATATATATATATATATATATATATACCTATATATATATATATATATATATATATATATATATATATCTACCTATACATATATGTATACATATTTTTCCTACTGTAGAGTGCCTGTGCTGCATGGTATGTTTGAATAAACATCAGACATATCTGCAGCTCAGATGGCTTAGTGGTAAGTTGCTGCGGTGTGCAGGGTCCTGGGTTCAAGATTTCAAGGGCTGATTATTTTGTTGCTGGTCTGTTGGATAAAGAGTGATTAAGGCACTTTTAAGCAGTTGTAAGTGGGTTTGCATGAGTTTGCATGGCGGTAAGCAATGCTAACTTCAGGTTAAATATGCTTACAGACAGCCTTAAAAGTGCTTAATCTGTGTAGGCTCACTTAGCACCATGCAAACAGGCTTAGTCCCGCTTACTACTGCTTACTCCCTCTTACCCCCATGCTAATTTCTTTAAAAGAAAAGAAAAAAGGGGTGATAGGAAAGTGGTAAAAAAGGGGGTACAAGGAGGGTAAAACAATATGAAATATAGGTAGAGATGTGCAGGATGGATGTAGGGAAGGTCCATAGATGTCCATTTCTTCTACAGCAACAGCTACACATATATACTGAATTTAAAGGTACATTTGGACACTCAAACCCCTGAAAGAGAGGTGTGAGGACAACAATAATGTGTTGTGAAGCGAGTTAGACAAGATTAACAGCTACTGGTGGACATGTGTGCAAAATGGACAGCCATGTATGGGGCAAAACTTTTTTTTGGGGGGGGCATATTTTCCTTTTTTATTTTTTTTAAGGTGAGAGTGGGATTTTGGGGAAGGATAGTAGGTATATTTGGGGAGGTAAGTTGGGTAGAAAGACAGACAAGACAGACAAAACAGCATACAGGGGTGGTATATGACACATGTGGTGGGTAAACACCTTGGATGGGGAGGGATGTTTGGTAATCGGAAGCCCACAACCCCCCCAAATGGATACAGTGAGACTGGGGTCCCCACCCATGGGCAGTCACCACTGCACCTTCATTACCCCAAAAATGCCTGTGCTGGGGGCTGAACAGGAGGGGCAGGCTGACCCTCTAATTGCACCATGAGGCCCTCAAGCTGGTGTAACAGATCTCCAAATTCCTTGCAGAGCTCGCTACACACCAGACCCCAGACCTGGCTTTGGGTGACACGATCCTGTGTGAGTCTGCACCAAGGGGTGGGGTCGAGCCCCATCCCTTGAGGCAGTTCCACCCAAAGGTGGTGCAGGGCCAGTGGCCAAGCAGGTCCCGGGGTGGGTCCCAGATGTGCTGGGGCCTGGTGCCATGGTCAGATGAGGTGGGCAAGCTGGATCCCCTGGGATCGGCCTTCCCTGACATGGTATGGTGTTGCAGTTTTAGAACATATGTTGGTTACTAATGGTAAACACATTCCAGGATTAGCTATAACAGCATGCATGAGTATTCCCATTAACCCAATATAACAGATTTGGAACATTTGCATAGCAAACAGAACACATGCATATATGGAACCACAGTGGGCATTACACCAGCATACAGGTTACATTGATAGCAACAGGCCACCAATGAAAGTATTTGAACAGGGAACATTAATTGGAATAATTTTCAATGTTTTTAGAACAACAGGACATATGTCCCAACAGTAGGTTTGGTGGAAAACATACCCATTCATTTATGTGTTTAGATTATTGGTGAAGATAAGGTGTGGGAGGAGAGAGATGTCAGTTAACAAATGTAGATTATTTCAGTGGTCACAGCTTTAATGATCATTACTCTACAGGTATTATTACAACGATGGCCTTGTGTTGGGCAGTGGCATATTTGTACACAGTATAATTACAGCCTTCTTATAGTTACTTTATACTTTCTCTTAACTGGAAGACCTGTGGATGGAATGTTTGTTAATACTACATGACTGTTTCTACCCATATTCACATAGTCAGTGTTACATATGTGCACTCATACTGTGCTTGTGTGTGTGTGTGTGTGTGTGTGTGTGTGTGTGTGTGTGTGTGTGTGTGTGTGTGTGTATGTGTGCGTGTGTGCTACTGACCCACTCTGCCTTGATCTCTATCAGTCAACCTGGTTGTTGTTAGCAGGGACCAGTAGTTGTGACAGCATGGCACTTTTGAATATTTTTTTGGGAGACCACTTGGTGTATGTACTTATCTTGTCATTTGCAGCCTTGGGATTGGAACATGGGTGATGGACACAGTATAACAGCCTTCTCATAGCTACTTTATACCTTCTCTTACCTGGAAGACCTGTGGAGGGAATGCTGGTTAACACTACCTGACTGTTTCTACACATTTTCACAAAATCCCAGTGGAAATTATGCAAACAGCTTTTTACCACTCCTACGATTCGAACCGTGGCTGTTGCTGCTAGAAATATAACAAGTGTGTGTGTCATTAGAGGGAGCTATTAAGAAACTGCTATGTTTTCTTGAATGATTTCTTTCTCATTCTCACTTTGTTGTACGATCTGACCTTGTAATTACAACATTCTTATACATACATTCCTATACATACCTTTTCACATAACACAGTGTGGAAAACAGTGGTTAACACAACATTACCATTCAGATATCAGATCTTGGTGCATGAGATTTGTAATATCAGTTAATCTTGTGTGTTATAGAGGCACTAACTTTGTCAGATAAGACTTGATTTCTTAATTCTTTCAGAGCTATAGTTGCTATACATAACCAGTACACATTTCAAATCATACCATACCAGAGTAAACACAACCAGTCCAGGGTTTTGAATATTATTGACAGGCAGTTACAGTTTTATTAATATATGACCTATATGAGACAATTACTGTAATATTGTCTGGTTTATTCAGTACAAACCATACCCATTTTTAATACTGCAAGGTGACATTCTACTTTGTTATATCTGTTTGGCATGAATGCTACAAGCTAGATTGTTACTCATCAGCCTCATGATGCAGCCTTTGCAACCTGCTGGCATGGGCTTCCTGGTTCAAAACCCACTTGGCTGGAGCTGTAATGAAGATAGAGAAACATTTATGCATACCTATCCATCACATACACAGGCTGGACTTTGTAAACAGTTATTGCTATGAATACTTACACACTGCTGGGACATCACCCTTCTGTCGTGCTTCTTGGAACCATTGTTCCAATAGCTCCCTCTTCCTCAGCTTCAATTCAGCATAGTGGTGCTTGACCTGCTCTCCAGTCCAAGGGATACCAGTGGCACTGGTGAGATCACAGGTGAGACATTCCCAGGCTTCCGCTTTGTATTGGGAACCCTGTTTCTGGGTCCTGCAGCAGTCTCATGTCATGTTTTTTTACAAGGAGTCCTACCATGACCTTGGACTCCTGTATGCCCCAGCACTGCGCCCCAAAGTGCATGCCCTCTCTGACACCTGCCATACTGCTTACAGTGGGGAGCTACAACCAGTTATGAGCTATATTCCCATCTGCGAGGTTTAAATATGGCCAATTTCCTGTACTTTGCAGTGATTGGATGGTTTTGAATATGCTGAGCTAAGCTAAGCTATGGCAAACCTGCTTAGCTAAGGTTGGCAGTGCTTAAAGGGGCAGGTTCAGCACTGCTTACCAATAGGCAAATCCACTTAGCTGGGCTACTCATTGCTTAGCATTCATATTTACACAATGCTTACACCCGGTCAGCATACTCTGTACAATGCTTAGTATTGTTTATATTGTATTTTATGGACTTCCACCTGTATGGGATTGATTCATCATTCCTGACATATTATAAATTTGTTTACCTTCTCTGACATCCTCCAGTGTGCTTTCATTACATTTTTTCTTGTGTGATTATACTCTATGGGGCACTTTTGTTTATATGGGAGTTTCACAACTTTATTACACTGACACCTCACATCTGGGCCTAATAAACTACTCTGGTTGAGAAATATAAATTACTTCCTACATAAATATACAAAAAAATTAAAATTGTAATGATCTCACATACAAAATGGAAATGACTTTGGTGAGGCTCGAACCATGAATGATTACATGTAAGGTGTATGCTCTAACCACTAAACCATTGTACTACTGCTTGTTTTGGATGTCTATTGCCATTTAACTTCTTGTGCCATTTATGCTGGGGTAAGCATAGCTAAACAACAGGCATACCTGCCCAGCTACGCATAAACTTTATTGCAGATGTGAAAAAAATATATATTTATTTGTTGGGGGCTGTGCTTTGCAAATGTTGATGACATATAACTTTTCACAGTATGTCCAGATTTTTGCCTTATATTCTTGGTCCACTTTTCATAAACTTGCAGCTCTCTGGTGCATCATTACAGATTGAAGTTTGACAATAATGACATACATTTGCGTTTTATACTTCATACCCTTCACAATATTCATGCTAATGCAAAACCTGTTATTCTATCTACTTTCTGAGTTTGTAATAGCAAATTTTTAGCAGTTGTTCCTTATGGCTTTGTCCAGATTTGTTACTCTAACGGGTTGAGATGTGTAACAAGCAACCTCACTCTTTTTTAATTGCCGTATGGCAATTCTGGTGTACAAAGTGTGTGTGTATTGTGAGTACATTCCTCTCAAACACACCCCCTGTACTTGTACACATCCCCGTGTATGTATTACAGCACGGCAGCGTGCCTTCATACATATGCATGACGCACTGCTGTACAGCTCAGGAACAGTCTCTTCTGCATGGACATTTGCTGAATCCAGGGGAGTAACTATTACTTTTGTAATATTTTGTAAACAACTTACAATATCTCAGCAATCACTCCAGTTGCACACATACTGTCAGCAACATTTTATTCACCTAGCTGAGAGATTTCATATGGGGCTAATCAGTTTTGTCTGTTTTACTTTGTTGTTGAGATATTTACAAAAATGTGAAAATTATATTTATATAGATTAATATCATAAAAACAACAGTTAATATCTCTTTGTCTGTACTAGACAGAGGTCAAATATTAATGCAATTGAGTTTGCCATTATGTAAGTTTTAAGGCGAAATCTTTTAAAACGTACATAGCATGCTTTTGGAATTATTGATGCAAATATGAACAAGCAATATCTGACACCTAGAGGTGTCAGTAGGAGTTAACTGCAGATGCACCTGGAAGCATCACTCAGATGTAATGAGTTAAAGTTATTCACTGTTTTCTTAAATATGAAAAATGATTTCTTTGTCAAAATGTCCAAACATTAAAATCATAATTTATATTACAGTAATTTTACAGAATGTTTTATCTTTCTGCTGATTAGCATAGCATTTATTTTGCTTTACTTTTTTGTTTTATCTGACTTTGAATATATTATATGACTCTAAAAATAATTAGGATGTGATTGAGTACACTTTCTGTAAACATAAGAATTTTTATTAGTCCTTGAATCTAAAGGTACTGTGAAGATGCTGGCGGAAGTCTAGTAAACAAAATACAGTATCTTGCATTCTATCTCACAATGTCTGGTAATTCCCTTCTGGAACAGGAATTAATATCCCAGCACAAAGGTACTCCCAAGTAATTATTTTCAAACTCTGGAATGCCTTTGCAGGAAGATGTCCATGTTTCTTTGGGTATAGTCCACAGTAGTTCTTCTTACTGCAACACTACCCAGAACCAACATCCTAGGCAAACTATCCCCCTTCACGCGAGTCCAACTTCATTTGAAACTGGCAGGGATATAGCTCCTTTCTTACACATTGCATAATTACAGAAGTTATTTTATTATTTGAATGATGTAGAAATATTTTATGTGTAATACACTACTGTTATTTACAATTTAAAGCAACAGTTGTTTACATTCAATATTTACATCATTTTAAAGCAACAGTTCTACTTACATTCGTAACACAATATTTTCATCGGTTTGGGACACCATTCTGATGAGATTCACCATGCTATATTATTAAAGCATGGTGTACACCACTGTCCTGTTCAGAGCCACATCTTCAGTATTGGAGCATCCCCAAATACTGATGCCGTACACACTACCACTACAAACATTACAAATGATGGCTTAGATTATTTTACTTTTATATTTTTCATCCATAAAATCATTTATTATGCCAATTATTATTACTTAAACATGTCCAATATCAACTGAGCCTTTAACGTGGATAACATAATGAAGCAGAATAGATGTAAACACTTTGTTTAAAGATCAATCAGGCTAAGTCATTACAGTAACATAGATCACATGGGATTCCAAAACTTCATATCCAACTGTGAACAAGTCCATAACTTCAACTTATTACTCAGTACATGAAACACATGTTCCACTTAGACATGTTTTTCCAATGCTGAAAAGTTAAAATAATTAAAGTTTAAATTATATGAAGCAGCCAAACGAATCTTGTATTATTTAAACCTGCAGGATGATAACTAATACCCAGCAGCCAAAATTTAATACCAGCTATCGCCAGTAAGGTCTCATGGAGTATTATTTTAATACATGCATTAATTGCCACAGTGACTGCACCTTTTGACAAGACTAAATTACATGAAAGTAGTCAGCAGGGGAGGACAAGCATCTTCATCAGTGTTTCTGGGATTAATGATGCATTATATTTAATTCTAGTGGGGACAGTTGCCACCAAGAAGTTAACATAAGACAAATTTTTGATAGCTCTGGTAGTCCCATTGGCTCTCTGTAATCCCTTGTTCCCAGTAGGTATCTCATCTCTTTCTTTCTTTCTTTCTTACTTTCGGATAACATCCTATTATCCAGGATACTTAAATGTTCAAACTGACTATGATATTGGTGTCAGATTATTCCTGTCCATCCCCTTAGGGAATATTAAGAGCCATGGTTTGGTCTGGGACATAATCTGCCTTTTGCCTATTGCTGCTGATAATTGCAGACATTGCTACCACTTAATTGCTACAAGGAGAAAGTGCACTTCCAACTCCTAGTGTGAAAGATAGTTGTTAAGGCTGGTATTAATTGGGTCTCTAAAGAAATACCCCCTGTAATCCAGTCTGACTGCTATACTCCCGGCTGGTTAATTCTGATTTAACTGGTATTTCATAGTGAGGAAAAAAGGAAGACAGTGGTCTATAATCTATTTTAGTCTGTAGGAAAGAATAGACCTAGCAGGATCATTTTGTATCCCATTTAAATATTGTACTATGAGCCAAACTGGGGTAGGTTTATCTTGAAGTGGTCATCATATGCTGCCGATGTGGGCAACCTAAATCCACCATTTTTCCTAGTTCTTATCATTTTTTTTTCTAGCTAACCTGGCAGTCTGTCCTGTCACAGAAATTTAGTAATTAGCTGTTGGCATTGCATATGGAAGTTAGAGAACATGTCTAAGAATGAATGCCAGCCTTTACAGTATAACCAACCTTTACAGTATAAACATTTTTTTTCACTTGAATCTGCTTAACTGTGTGACTATGAGCAAGTCACTTAGCTAGACATCTCTCATGGACTGAGTCTGAAAAAGGTCCATGGAGATCAGTAATCTACCCTGAGAAACAAATTCAAAATAAAATAAATAAATAAAAGTAAGTTTAATTAAACATAGTAATTTAAATGTAGTATATTTAGACAGTCTCTCTTTGATTTACTGTAAACAATTATTTATATTGAGTTCCACCACCTGATTTTGTTGAATATGCATACAGATACCTAGGAATACAAACAGATACATACAAATATTTCAAGCATTGGCATTAATGCCCTTGTAGTCTGCCTATATACCAAAACAGTTGTTCCCATAATAAGTGTCCAGGCTGATCTTAAAAATATCTAAACCAATGCTTGTTTTAGTGTAATTTGGTAATCTGTTCCATACATCAGCTAATTTGTGAGAGAACCAATTAGTACACTTCTCATTCCTATAGAATCTTCTGCATAGGTTTTCTGATGGTTATCTGTTGATTTTTGATAACCCCAAGCAATCCCATATGTAGTTATCTCTAAATGCACGATATACCTGAATAAGGTTTCCTCTTAAATATATGTATCACACACTGTACAAGTTCAGATAGTTTAGTTTTTCATACTAACTTAAATTTTCATATCCCTGGATCCGTTCGGTATATTTCTGCTGTGCTCTTTCCAGTTTACTCATGCTTGTTTTCTTGTAAAATTTCCATATTATTCCATACTCAGGTTTGGATACAATATAACTAACTAAACAATAACTTCAGCTTTTCTGATTTCCTAGATATTATAAATCTTATTATACAACATATAGTTCTATAATTATCATTAACCAATTGGTTGATATGATTGAAAAACCTTAAGTTGGATCAACCCATATACCCAGGTCCTTAAAGGAATCTACAGTTTTAATCACTGTATGCTGCATTAAACATTCACCTTTCAACTTAGTTTTTCCAAATCTCATATGTTTAGTTTTTGATGTTTTGACTAGCGTATTATTTTTCTGTGCCCAAATGGTCAATTTAGTCAAGTTCTTTGGCAAACATGCCCTAACACATGTAATCAGTTTACCCAATATCAAGTCATCTGCATACAGAGTGTAGAATACCTCAGATGAAAAATATAGATCTGAAAAATGCAGTCTAAACAAGTATGGGCCTAGGACCCCATGAAACAGCAGAACTGTGACATGGATCATCCTGCATGATTATTTTTAACAGAACATCATCTACAAGCCCTCCTGATGCCAATTCTTTTATCTGTACCATTTCAACAGATTAAATTATTTCCTTTTTCATGGAGACAGTTAAACTCTGCTCATTTTCAATGTCCACTACACAGGAAATCTTATTTATATTCCATACAGAACATTTTTTTTCTCCAAATTCTCACTTTCACTTCCAAACTCTCCATAGCTTTGCTCATGTTCTGCATGCGGCAGCTGATGCTTCCCTTAGGACCTTTCCTTGATGCTGTAGGAGATGCCTGGTGCCATCTGTCATTTCAAAATAGTAAGGGTTCTTTATCGAGTAACACAATGTATAAACATTATTTACATTATTTACTTATTGTACTTTGTTTACAATTATTTACATTTTCCATCCAACACGCAGTTTTATATATCTTAATGAACCCCCCACTCTTTTTTCCACAACCAAAATCGTGTCTTTTTCAAAATTTCAGGCAATACCCATTTGCCATTGAACTTAATTTCATTCAGGCTTTCATGAAACATAAAACAGTTTTTTATTAGTGCCTTTTACCTCTTTTTATGTTTTGTTTCCATAGTACCCATAGTTCAGCATTTCCATATTTATATCATCAACTTCCTTTACTCTTGAACAATTCAGAAATACATGCTCCATTGTTCCAACCTCTCTACAATAATTACATACCTTCTCTTGTATTTTTATAGGGCACATTGGCTTTAACCGTCAGTTTACCTATTGTCAGTTGCTGCATAAAATCATTTCATTGATAAATTTTACTACACCATGCACGTCCTGACTTGAGTCCATTTTTTCTTCATTCCCTAAATGCTTCCATTGGTATATACAATAGTGTTCATTCACTATATTAGAATACAATTCTTTTCTATTTTTCCTACATTTTTATATTCAATTTCCAAAAATTATTATGATACTCTTTCATGTCTTTGTTGACAGAAAAATTCGAACCTTTCCCAGAACTTATTTTCTCCCAGTAATTCTTATACTTGTCTTTCATAATAACATTTGTTAAATTCTTATGCTTTTCTTCAAATCCTGCTAAAACTTTATAAAGAATCAATGATGTGACAAGAACAATTGGGTTAATCAATTCCATTCCTCCTTCTTCTTTAACATACAAAATCCCTCTCCTAACTGGATTCAACATGGATCTCCATATAAATGAGAATACAATATATAATAACTCTTTTTCAAATTTAGATGGCATTATATGAATGCCTGCTAAATACGCAATTTTGCCTAAAGGTCAAATTTATTAAATGCACTTTTTCCTCATATAAGAGTTTATATGACTTCCAAAACATACAGACATCTCCAAAGTGTTGTATTATTTGCTCCCATTACTTTTCTCTGCATTTTAATCCCAAAATGTATTCCTAATATATCTATAACCTTATTATTAAATTAAATCTCTTCTATAACCTCTGTTGACCCTATGCCACTACGTCTGTCTTTATTTATACATAGACAAAGCATTTTTAAATACTGATTTAATATTTTGATACTGTCTTCCATGCATTCCTTATTCTTCATAATTAAGACTATATCATATGCATAAGTAAGAGTTATTGGAATTTGATTGGCTATTATTACGTTATATCTTGCATTTTTCAATACTCTAGTCATATTACAACCAACTAGGTTTAGAACTAACACAAATAAAATGCTGCTTGCTGGCAGTCCTGCCTTCTATTTTTATTTCTTCACTTAACCACCCATTTAGTATCACTCTCAGAATGTTATTATTTCATATACTGATATCAATATTTAATTATTTTATCACTTATAGCATAATCTCTTAATATATCCAACACGATATCATATTGTATGCCATCAAATGCTTTGCTTACATCTCCAACCATAACTTTAGTTTCAACCCTTTTATTTATAATATCATCTATCACATATCTCAATATCCACAATAAGTCTCGACATCTTTCCTTTTCTTACTGAAAATCATGTCATTAAGTAATTTATCCAGACTATTTCCTAATCTTTTCCCTATTTTTCTCATGAATATCTTATAATCTATAAAATGAAACAAAGGATCCAGACACCACCTTTTTAGTGATTTTGTTCTATTTAATACATTTTAGAACTTCTGCAGAAACATCATTAAACACCCACACTACACCATTTAAAATGTTAAACCAATAGGTCACATGAATAAACAAAGGAATGTTTCAACAGTCCTGAAGGTGTGTCTGTGACATAGTGAAAGTCATTAAAACTATCTTAAACTGCTTCTACTATATATATATATATATATATATATATATATATATATATATATATATATATATATATATATACGATTCTGTAACAAAGACAAATACTGAAAGCCTAGCTATCTGGAATTTTGTAAACAATTATATGTAATTTATGAATATTAATATGATTTATATAGAAATGTAACACAAGGAGAGACTGCCAGCACAGCTTTCTGGAATTTTATAAATAAGTATATATTTGAGAATATCAATATGATTTATATAGACGTGTGACCAAAGGAGATACTGCCAGCCGAGCTATCTGGAATTTTGTAAGTGGTAATGTGCCATTTGTGAATGCCAATATGCTTCATGTAAGATGCTTGTGCTACAACTGTGTTAGAACTATATGTTATGTACCAAACTAAAATGTAACCACAGCATGCCCTGCTGGCTTAGAACAGAATGTATGTAAACTATTATAATTGTGTGAATGTATATATTTTTAACAGCGGAAACTAGAACATAGAGGGTTAACTTGCTAAACATCAAGAAAATAGTTTAAATGAAATTGTATTACGATTGTGCTATAAACGTCATCTTTCAGTTTCAGTCACTAGGAGACAGGATGTCTATACTAGAGGACTCTCTGTGTTGTTTTGTAAGTGTTTTTTTGTTTTATGTCTTCCAGCAGTTGCAAAGATCTGAGAGATATGTGTTTTTCACAGGGAGATGTTAAAATGCTGATAGTTCCGGATAATGGAGGTTTAGCTTGGGAACTAAAGTCAGGTGACAAAAAGTGATGTCACCCAAGCTAACCCAGCAGTAATATTTGATATTAATTTAGGAATTCTGAGAGATAGAGAGAGAGAGAGAGAGAGAGAGAGGGCATTGTGTATTTGTCTTTGACCCGACAACATCCACTCATCACCACTTCTGCCTGCTTGTTGTTCTGTAAAGAGGTTTATAGGACATAGTAGCTCTTTTATATTCAGATAGCAATATAGCAAAATATAGCTTAGATGTTTTCTATATTTATTTGAGACTGTCCTGCAATGTTGTTCTAAATATTTCCAGTGATTTTGAACTCTCATGTATCTGATTACTTACTGAGTATTGTCTTGTTCTTTTATTATTTATTATTAAATATGTTTAAACCTTTCAATTGTTTCTGGTCTGTTTAGACATATTTAAGCTCCTAGAGTACTTGCATATCTATTTGGTGACACTCTACAGGCCTTTCCTAAATAGCCTTGCTCTTGGTCAGACTACCATTTGTATTAGTAGTAACACTACACAGTAGCATTGGACACCCTTTGTTAAGAGCTTTAAAGTAGCTAATAAAGAATGGCTGGTGGCAGTCGGAACTACCTTATAGTCTGAGCAGAAGGGGGCATAGATAGTAAACTGCTGCCAGCCTTTCACAGAAGTGTGTGTGTGTGTGTGTGTGTGTGTGTGTGTGTGTGTGTGTGTGTGTGTGTGTGTGTGTGTGTGTGTGTGTGTGTATATAAATCAAACCTCAAAGTGTACATGTGTGTCAGCTACTTGTGGAAGGACATGAAGCACTGGTTGGAAAGGGAGGTTACTGAATTTCATGGTTTGGAGATCTCAGCCCTATAGCTGTGCCAGTGGGGAGTCTTATTGCATATCTAGAGAAAGACTGACTGTGATCTCTGTGTGCTCTTAAGGAAAATTTCACTTTACTGTGTGTGCACTTGTCATTTTCCCAGTGGGTACATCCCTCACTGTTGCCAGTGGTGAGAAATGAGGCTCCTTGATTACTGGGCCAGTGCAGGGGCATTAAATATTAATTGGTGGTAGTGCCAGAATATCCACATCACATATTAATTGGCTTCCAGTGGTGTGGATATTGAGTTCCTGTAGCTTCTAAACAGTGGTCACTGAAGATGTTTGCACTCTCAATCAGCCACACAGTAAACATTCAGAGTTTCATATCACAATTCTTTTTTTTGGTAGCATAGTTAGTCAGGGATAGCAGACAAGCATGTCAGCAGAGGAGTATGGCAAGCTGACATGGCTGAATTGTGCCAGGCTAAAGGACTGGTGCATGCCAACCTGACTAAAGCAGAAATGATTGCACCTTTAGTCACAGCTACACCACAGAATAGCAACCAGGAGGATAATCAGACTGGCCTTGGGAATGTACAACTCTCAGAAAATGCACAGCTTCAACCTTTCCACAGAGGACTTAAAAATCCATCTGGAGTTGAAGAGACTTGAACTGGAGGCCAAACATTTGGAAATAGAAGTAGCAGAGAAACTGAGACATCTGGAGGTTGAGAAAAATTAGATGTCTGGAAGCTAAGGAGAATGACAGGCAGACGCAACATGAAAAGGATATGCTGACTCCTTGCCAGGGTCATGGAGGTAATGGGGAAGGGAGTAACTGAATCCCAGAAGCAGCAATGTTCAGTAAATTTCTTCCACAATTTACAGATGGGGATAATTTTGATAGTTTCATTCATTTGTTTGAAAGGGTATGTAAACAGTATAATATTGATCAAGGGCTCTGGTTATGGCTCCTAACCCCCTTACACCATGGTAAAGCTGTAACTACTATTTCTAAATTGTCTAATAATGATTGCTTAAATTAGAATACAGTAAAAAATTGTTTGTTAGAATATTTTAAGTTAACACCTGAAGCTTATAGGAAAAGATTTCATGAGCACAGATGTAAGGCAGATGAAAACGTGCATGAATATATTGCTGAACAAAGCATTTACATCATAGGTGGGTGAGTGGATGTCAGATTACCACTTCTGAAGAGATGGCAGACCTTTTAGTGAGGGAACAAGCCCTTAGCACTTTGCCTGAGGACATGAGAATCTGCTTAGCAGATAGACAATGCAATACTGCAGATGAGTTGGGGAAGAAGGGAGACCAATACCTAGCTAGCAGGGCATCACTGCACAAAAAAAGGATACCCAGTTACTGCTCATGGGTCTAAGGGAACTCATGGTGGGCAGCCTAAACTGTCCCAACAGAGTCCACCAGTAGCAGGGGAAGCCACTAGTCCAGGTACATGTCCAATACCAAAGGTTAAATGTTTTAAATGTAACTAGCGGTGCCATATTGCATATCGATGTCCATGGAGGCAAGGTGGGGAACCAAAGGTGGGAGAGCCAGTAAGTGGGAATGACAAAATGCCAGCAGTAAATTGTCATGAGACAACAAGGGTACCACACTACCACAAGAGGTTATATCCTATCTTAGCGGATGGGAAAGAGGCCACTGCTAAGAGAGACAGAGCCTCTGACCTAACCATTGTGAAGCCTACAATGGTTACAGAGGAGCACTACATGCTTTGGTAGTCTACTCCAGTCAGAGCTTTAGGAGGACCCCATTCTAAATACCTTTGGCTAGGGTTCACCTTGACTGGGAGGCTGGAAAAGGAAGCAAGCAAGTAGGTGTGTTTGAGGATATCTCTACAAATGTCTTGATAGGGAATGATTTTGATAATGCACTATCTTGTGTGCATGCAGTTACACGTAGTCAGGCTTGGAGATAAGCATGTGGCTCTGCTAGGCTTGGGTGGACCCAGACAGACTGCACACTTGCTGCCAGGACTGGTGAGATGGTTACTTCAGGAAGGAAGCTACCCTGTAGCAGTGAGACTGAAGGTGAGCCACAGCAGCTTGTGGGTACTGTTGTTCCCTTGGACAGAGTGACTACAAGGGTAGAGGTGAGTAGTAGTAGCCAGGCTGACAGGGAGGCACTGCTTTCAGAGGATACCAGACTTCCTGTGGAAGGGGAGCCAGAAAGGGTTACTAAGAGAGAGTTGAGACAGGCTCAGCTGTCAGACCCTACATTACATGTCCTGAGGGAGGTAGCTAGTGAGGCACCTGATTCTCAAGTGAAGGGTGAATCTGTATACTGGGGCAAAGGTTTACTGTATAGAGAATGGACCCCTGATGGAGGCCTAGAGGGTAAGAGAATAAAGCAGTTGGTAGTGCTCAGAGCTTACCATCAAGCACTTCTAGCCATAGCCCATGATATTCCATTTGCAGGTCATATGGGCATAAAGCATGCAAAGAGACATATTATGCAAAACTTTTATTGGTGTGGGATTTCTAGAGATGTAACAGGATACTGCAGGACCCGTGAGCAGTGCCAAAGTGTGGGCAAGGCAGGAGACAAGATGAAAGCTCCTTTGATGCCTTTGCCTATGCTTGAGGAGCCATTTCAGATGGTAGCTATGGATATTATGGGGCCTCTGAGTATCCCAAGTTCTACACTGCAAAAGTATATCCTAGTGGTAGTAGATTATGCTACCAGATAACCTGAGGAGGTGGCTCTGTCCTCCACTGAGGCAGAAAAGGTGACAAATACCTTGTTAGAGATTTTCAACAGGGTAGGTTTCCAAAAAGAAATACTGACTGGCAGAGGTGGCAATTTCATGTCAGACCTACTGGCTTGTCTGTGGAAACACTGTGGGGTAAAACACCAAAAGAGCACCCCCACAATCCCCCAGACTAATGGCCTTGTTGAGAGGTTAAACGCTACACTCAGTATGACGCTACAGACATTTCCATACCAGTTTAAGTGGGACTGTGTTAAATTTTGCCCCATCTATTCTTTGCTTACATAGAGGTGACCCAGGAATCCACAGGTTTTTCACCCTTTGAGTTGCTGTATGGGCATAGGGTGAGGGGACCTCTAGATTTGATTTGTGATGAGTGAGAGGGTGAGTGTGAATCACACAAGGAGTCTGTTGTGGCATATATCCTAAACCTCAAGACAAGGCTCAGGGAACTCATGGGCTTGGCCCAGGAGAACCTGGCAGAAGCGCAACAGCAGAAAAAGGTTTTGTATGATAGGAGTGCTTGAGCTAGAGAGTATGCTGTACGGCAGCAGGTAATGGTTCTCATTCCTGTCAGACACGACAAGCTGCAGACAGCTTGGGAGGGACCCTTCAAAGTGGTAAAGAAGGTCAGTGATGTTAACTGCATGGTAGAATTACTAGGAAGGAGCCAGGGTTACAAACTGTATAATGTTAACATGATGAAATCTTACCATGATAGGGAGGCTCTGGTACTAACTATTTACAGTACAAGGCAGGAGGAGTCTGAGGGTGATTTATGGCTACAGGGAGCCAGCCAATCAAATCCCAAATTACTATGGTGGAGCCTAGGGTTACAGGCATGTGATGGCACAGTGCAGCACTGTACTTGGATCAGCAATGCCAAGGCAGCTGGACTCTTGAGACAGGGAATTTGGAAAGGAATTCTCAGATAGGCTCACCCTATCAAGCAATGTTTCTCAAGGGCTACTTGAAAAACTAGCTAGAGTTTTCGGGGTGGAAGAAGAATGACAAAGGGAAATACTGCCAGGCCAGCAATCTGGAATTTTATAAATAATTCTATGTAATTTAGGAATATAAATATGATTTATATAGAAATGCAACAGAAGGAGATACTGCCAGCCCTGCTATCTGGAATTTTTTAAATAAGTATATGTTATTTGAGAATGTTACTATATTTTATATAGAAGTGTGACAGAAGAAGATACTGCCAGTCCAGCTATCTGGATTTTTGTAAGTGGTATATATTTTGATCACTTAATAGTGTGGCCATTATTAGTATTCAAATGCAAGTAAATGGCATTTTTTTCAGGCAGATGCTAAATCACAGGAAAAGAACATTTATCTGGACATATTTAAGTAAAGAGGTCCAGGACATCCTTTATACGTTTGCCATCCCACTCTCTTTGACAAATAGTTTATTTACATATGTAAAGATCATTGTGGTTTGAGAAATGGGCATGCTTGCACCCCGACTGTCACACAGCACTGTGCATCTTCTGAGCATGACTAGGGTTATGTGAATATGTTTTTATCATGAGACAGTATTCCCAAATGTTTGGTGAATTTCTTAATGTACCGGAGTAATACAGTGAGAGCAAAATGTTTTAATATAGCCACTACTAGGGGAACTCATAGTCCTTCGTTAGCCAGTATATTATAGAAGAAAATTATCTAACATGATGTTGACATTGTAAACTATTAATTCCATGAACTTCAGATGCCCAGATATGGCTGAAATTTTTAAAAGTTGCTTGGATAATATAGAATTGTTGTCTTGCCATATAAATTAATTAATCAGACTATGTATTTTAGTAGTCTATTTAAATTTTGGAGTGGGGATAACATATCTAACAACACAGCAATAAAGTGACAGAAACATCATTAATAATGTCTGGATTCTCCTCGGGAGAGAGAGAGAGAGACTCAATTGTTTCCAGGCATGAGTCATAATAAACAGTTTGTCCCACAAGTGGCTTAAACCTGAGATCTAAAATCATTGAAATATCAACATGAACTTTTACAGTTCAATATGTTAGGTATATACATAACTAGGAGTATAGAAAAGTAGTAACCATCAAACTAATTTGCAATATTACTTTTTTGGCTAACTACAGACCAGTTTTGTTATCATTTACCCTTTTCTGTGATGCACTGAGAAAACTCAAGTGTATTTTCATGATGCAGGCATCCATGCTAGGGTATCTTGTGTAAAAAGCTTGCAATCACCAGTAAACATTAGAATTTTGAAGTATATTGAATAACAAAACAATCCTTTCAAAATGGTCTTACAGAAATGCTTAAGCAAGGGGTTCAATATCTAGTAAGAAGAAAGAAGCTGACAGAAGCAGTCTTGATGGTTACCTCTTCTGTAAAAGGAACAGGGGGAAAGCACATGAATGAAGTGTCATGAAAACTTATATTTGCTTTAATAGATTCACTAATCAAGCCAAAGGCACACCAATCATTCCAAAGGTAAAGCCATTCAATACAATCAGATGCTTCTGTGAAATCATTACATGTGCCTACAAATATGTCAGGAAGATTCTCTGAACCTTGAAGCAAAAAGGTAAGTGCTCTTATATGATCAGTTCTAGTCCTGCCCTTGACAAAGCCAGTTTAGAATAGTCTAGTGAGCTGGCTTATCCATTACTGCAATCTGATACCCATATGTGATATATATTTTAGTTTTAAAATTAATTAGCAAGACTCTCCTATAATTAATGACCTTATACGGAATTTAGCTAGTATGGGTAAAGCTGCCATGAGGGAGTGTTTCCTTTTTAAAAGCATAACACCAGTGCTGGCAATTTCAGGACTGAGCCTCAGGAGGACAAGTGCAGTATGTCTGATTAGATATTTATACATCAAGTGAGTCATCAGACTGCAGGGCTTTTCCTGAAGGTAGACTAGCTTTTGCTGCTTTATTTTCCTGTAATTTAATAGGAGATTTAAGAGCAAATGGCACTGTTTGATGTTGTCAAAGACCTTTAGAATGAGGGGCGTGGCCAACATGTGCACTGACTAGCAGCAGTTTTTCCTAGCTCTGTCACTTTAATAATTTCTGACAAGATTTAATTTTCATAAACAATCCTATTGGACTCATTTCTTCATACTTTGGATATTTTAGCCATATCCTAGGATTGTTTCAAAAAATTAAGATTTCTTTCTGAAATTTTCCTGACACCATTTCCCTGCTTCTCTAACTTAAGGATGATCCACTCTAATAACAGTTCTATGGACTCCTCATTTAAGAAAGAACTTTTATCTTTGGCAACTAACATACAAGAGATGTCACTAAAACTGGACAAAATGGATACAAAAATAGATGTCTTTGAACAGAAATGTTCTAAACGGACTGGATACATAAAGAACTACAACTGCAGAAATCTCAAATCTCAGATATAGAACAATCTCGTACTGTTGTAGATGGAAGATTACAAGAGGGAAAAAATAACTCTGAATTTCTTTTAATCCAGAACACTAATCTGCAGAATAAACTAGAAGACCTAGAAAAGAGGTCACAAAGAAATAACTTACAGTTTTTGGATTACCAGACAACACTGAAGGAAACAATATGGTGAGTTTCTTAACTTCATGGTTACCATCTATTCTAGACCTTCCAGAAGCCCTTTCATATGAGATTGAAAGTGTATATATGTAACTTGTTTCACCTCCAAATAAGAATAGTCCTAGATCAGTAATAGTGAGATTTATGTCAACTCAAGGTAAATAATTAGTGTTGAAAACTGCTTGGGCCAAGTCACCTATAAAAATAAAAGACAGCATTATAAGCTTTGATAATGATTATTCAAGTGCAGTTATATCTAAAAGAAAGCTTCTGTTGTAACATTCATAAAAACAAACAAACTAATAGACAAAACAGAGGATATGGATTGGTCAAGCATTTCCATGAAAACAGTTGCGGATAATAACAACTGGAAAACATCTGCAAAAAAAAAAAAAGAAAAAAGAAACTGAAAGATAAATTTATTTATTTCTTTTATTTAGTTCCAGTTTGATGACCAGGGAAGTCCACTGAGCCCAGGGGGTACATTTTCAGTGGAGCCCGGGGGAGATACGTTCTGTAGTAAAAATAGAGTTAAAGAGACAGAAATGTATAATAAAAAGAAGCAGCTAGAAATAGCAATGCAAACCAAAGCAAATTATATACAATATTTACATAGCAGGAAAAGAGCATGTGATTTAAAATACGAGCAAATTTCAGAATATAAGAGGAAAAATGATTTACAATATTAACAGGGTACAAGGAATCGTATGGAAATCATCAGACATTGAGAAGCTATCATGTTTATAAGAAGCCTAGATGCACTGGAGGTAAGAGAGCTAGGTTGGGAGAATGCAGTTACATTTCCATTTAGAAGAGAGGTAGGAGTGAAGTTCAGTGTTATAGTTGATAGTGTACTGCATTGTCCTTAGGGAGGATGGGAGAGAATTCCATTTCTTAGCCAGGGAAAAAGAGAAGAGGAGTTGTCCAGTGAGACAATTAGGTTTTTGGACAGTGATTAAGTTTTGATGCTCTCATCGGAGAGTTCTATTTGTGGTAGGGCTAGGATGTTGGTGAGTGCGGGGCATTTGGTGGGGTTGAATATTAGCCTGTGAGCTGTAGTGAGCTGGATGTAGTCCAGGTAGTTTCGGAGTTCTAACCAGTTCAGAGAGTGAAGAGCACAATAATGATGGGAGGAATATTTGGCTTTGGTGACCAATTTAGTAATTTTGTTGTAACAACTTTCAAGTTTAGAAGAGATAGAAGAAGGTAGATTGGTAAATAAGGGAGCACCATATATTAGGGAGGGAAGGAAATAATTAGAGGCAAGAGTTTGTCTAGTAGAAGGAGAAAGGGAGTGACTGTTTCTGTATAGCATGCCCAGTTTTTAATTTTATTTTTTTATTTTGCTGAATGTGGGTATCAAACTTTAGGTGTTCATCTATAGTTACACTGAGTAATTTAGTGAAAGGAATGACTTCAACAGGAGAATTGTTTTGGCTTAGGTCTTTGAAGGAGGATTTGTATATGGGAAGGTTTTTGAAGGTGGGAATAGTAGTATTTTGGATTTATTAGCATTGAGAGAAAGGTGGTTTTGGAGCATCTAGGACTCCATGATTGAGAAGGAGGTCTGAGTCTTGGTTAGAAGTTCTGGGAGGTTGGCAGCAGACCAGACTAAAGTTGAGTCATCTGCATATTGTATGACTTTGGCATTGGGGATAGCAGAGTGAAAATTATTGATAAAGATATTGAAAAGCATTGGACTGAGAATGGATCCCTGGGGTACTCCGGTGGGGGTGGGTAGAAAAGGAGGGGTGCCTTTTCTCCATTTTACAGTCTGAGATCTGTCAGACAAGTAACTAGAGAACCATGATTGGGTGTTTTAGGAAAGATTTAGGTTTGAAAGATGGCTCAGAAGATGGGTATGAGAAACAGTATCAAAAGGTTTAGAGAGGTCTAACAGAGTATTTGATACTATTTTGCCAGAGTCGCAGGCTTGGTTGACTGTATCTCAGAAAGAGAGTACTGCTGTTATAGTGCTATGCCTGGATCAGAAACCATGTTGGGTCGGGGTAAGAAATTGGTTTTGAGTTAGAAAAGGCATAGGTTGCAGGTGACTACATTTTTCTAGGATCTTAGAGATTGGGGAGAGGAGCGCTATGGGGTGAAAGTTTGAGATTTTATTGTTTTTGCCTTTTTTATGGAGAGGTAGAATAAAGGCTGTATGCCATAGTTTGGGGATATAGGATTCCTGTATAGTTCTATTGATTAAGATGCTGATAGGGGTTGCGATTCCATCAGCAGCAGACTTGAGGAAGAATGAGGGGATGTTATCAGGGGCATTGTAGCAGGGTTTAAGTTTGATGAGAAGTATTTTATGTAGTTAGTGGAGATGGGTTTGAACTCGAACATGGGGGGAGACTTGAGGTTGGTGGGCAGGGGGGAGGATATAGATGAGGGAAAATGCAGGGGGGGGTATTATTAGGAAAAGTCTTGGCTAGTTCTGATATTGAGTTGATGAAGACAGAGATGAATAAAGAGGCTATTTCTGGATTAGATTTGCTGGAGTCTGGGCAGGGATTGTGTTTGGTGCCTGGGTTGAGGAGTGAGTTTATTGAGTTCCAAAATTGCCTTTGGTTTTTAGTGTGGTTGGACTGGAGTTCAATGTAATATGATTTTATGTCTCTGATAATTTGTTTTTATGCAAGGTTACAGAGCTGAGAATATTGTAGAAGGGTTTTGGGGAGTTTAGTTTTTTGGTAAAGTTTCCAGGATTTGTCTCTTTGATGCACAAAGGGGCAGTTTTGGTTTTTATTTTTCTTGTTCTTAAAGGTGTTAGGGAGTTTAAAGCATTTAAGAAGGTGGAGTTGAAATAGTCAATGGCATTGTCAAGTGGAAGAGTTTTTAGGATGTTCCAATTCATTTGTTTGAGGGAATTGGTGAAAGTATTGGGATTGAAGGTACTGAAATTACAAGTGACCATGTACTGGTGTTGATGCAGGGGGGAGGTGGAAGCTCAATGGACAAAGGCTGGGAGATGGTTTCTTATGGAGTCGGGAATGGTGCCAGAGTTGGTGATTTTGTTTGGATGGGAAACTCAGATCCAGTTAAGAGTGGATCCTGGGGGGGTTATTTTGTTGGGTCTGGTAATAAAATGGGTTACTTGTGTAAAGTTGAACAGATTGATATATATGGAGGGTGTTGGATTATTGATTTTGTTCCAATATATATTTACATTGCCTAGTATGTAAGTCCAACATTAATTTCACTTGAGGCCCAAAAGAGTATATCTTGGAGGGTTGATGTGTTATTTCCAGGTGGGATATAGAGGGCGATGATACAGAGGCTTTTATGGTTATTAATTTTTAGTAATCCTGCAACTAGTTCTGTGTTACTGAATTGAGGAAGGGGATTTGGGAGAGGAATTATGGTAAGAAGGTTAGAGTACATTAAGGCAATATCTCTGACTTTTCTGTTTAAGCAGTCACATCTCAGAGCTTGAAAGCCAGAGGGTAAGAATTCAGAGTCAGAGATGTGGTGTTTGAGCCATGTCTCAGAGATGGCAAGAGTGTCAGGTCGGTTGTGGCTTAGCCATGCTTGGAAGAGAGATATTTTGTTGTTGAGACTTTGGCTGTTGATTGTAAATAGTTTAAGGTTTCTATGGGGAGGCAGAGTGGGTTGGGAGTGGAGCATTGTTGTCTGAGGATTGGTTGGGTCCTGGGTTAGGGTGAATGTCCCCTGCTAGGAAGACGATATTAAAGAGCAATAATACTAGGGATTTAGTTTTGGATTTTAAGTGTTCTGGAAAGTGTAATATTAACTTAGGTGTATTAGGCTTTACTGAGGATGGCATAATTGTGAGGTTAAAGTGGTGGAGTGGATTAGGTTGAAACACTGAGGGGGAGACGGAGTGAAAGTAAGTGTTTCTGTGGTGGTGTTGTGTGTTAGATGTTGAGCTATGGGAGAAAAAAAGAGGGGGTTGGTTATTGGAGTAGGAGCTGGCATGATAAAATGGAATTAGCAATATTAAGTGGGTTGGGGGGTGTGGAGGATTTGGAATAGTAAGGAGGGCATGGCTAAAAGTGGGTTGTTTAATGTGTTGGGAGTTGTACTTGGAGGTCGAGCCTGAGACTGGGAGGGGGAAGGGGAAAATAGTATGTGTTTAATGGGTTGTAGAGAGAGAGGAGGAGGGGACAGAGTAGGGAAGGTTTTGATTGAATATTGGAAGCAGAGTAGAGGGAAAAGGGCTAGAATAAAAGTAGGAGTGGTCGGGGTAGATGAGATTTGGGGGCAGAGTAGGGGAGTAGAGTAAGCCTGTAGGGTGAAGGGAGCAGGCAGAACAACACCAGCTGAGGTGCTTGGAAAAGTTATCAGTGAAAGCAGGTAGGTGGCTGTATTCTGCTATTTGCAGAAGTAATTACAATCATACTCTGTTAAAGTAAATAGAGTAATAGTCAGTTGCCATTTGAAGTTGGCAGAATCTCTCTTAGAAGCTCCTTGAATTGGAACATTGCTGTCTTTATTTAATTTGCTTTCAGGGTAGTTTTATGGAAATATTTAGAAGGAAAGTGGAGAAAGAAATAAGATTGGTTACCAAGAGCAGCAGTATATATTTATGCTACTCAGTAAACCAGGATATACCATTTGAAATTAACAGGATAACATATAGACGCAGATGGTGCTTTATTCATACAGACAGTCAACTAATGTAATGAGTTGTAGCTGCTGGGCCTAATTGAGAATATTGTGCAATCATAGAAAAATCTTACATTACTGATTGAGTTTGTGAGTAAAAGGGCTGGGAGGAGAAGCCAAACCTCAAGATTTTGTTGGTAACAGCTTGTTAAAAAGTAGCATTTCTCTTTTAGGAAACATGTGATCATTAAATAAATCCCTAGGCATCTGCTAGTCACATTAAACACTGTAGCAGTTTTAAAATGATACACTACTGATAGAAGGGCTGGGAAGAGAGCCATATCTCAAGGTTTTGTTGGTAACAGCTTGTTAAAATATATTGCTTCTCTTCTAGAAAACATGTAGTCATTAAACACGTTTCTACACATCTGCTAGTCACATTAGACACTGTAACAGCCTAAAAACAATACAATAATCTTTAGCTGGCTACAGGATATTTCAAGTACAGTCTAGTCACATAAACCACTGTAACAGTTTAGAAACAATATAACAGTTTCAAGCATTTGACAGGATGTTTCAAATACAGTCTAACTATTAGCCAATTCACCAGTGGCAGCAGAACAAAAAGCAACAAAGTAACAGTATCTGTAGATCATAGATACAGTGACTGCAACACATCAGCGTCTACACCAGCATGAAATGCTTTAAATCTATGTCCTTACAGTGCATGAATTTACTCACATTATTTCAGTTATTGGTTAAAAGAAGCATTTTCATTTTAAATATAACACAAGCACAGGGCTTAGCATTATAACATGAATATATGCAGTAAAACTTAGCTTACCTGGGGAGTATGCTAAGATAGGAGCCACGGGGCAGAAAGAGGCCAGATAAGTACAATAGATAATTAAAAATGGCGCCCCAGGTTCAGGGGATTACTATAGACTTAGGTAGGATATGATGTAATGAGTGGGGGAGGGGCATAGCAACCTCAGCTGAGGTGCATGGAAAAGTTATCAGTGAATGCAAGAAGGTGGCTGTATTTTGCTATTAACAGAAGTAATTACAATCTGTTAACAAATGTCCTTATCTTGTGGCCTTTAGGAGTAATGGTAGAGGTGAAGCAGTCGAGATTATTTGCAGTTACAGCAAAGTAAAGTAAGAGGACACTTTTTTGAGCCGAAAATGAGGAGGGAGGATGAAGCTCAAGTTGGGGGAGGGAAATGGCAAGGGCTTTGTGATAGTGTGCTCACCGAGCTTCCCTAGGTGTACAAGACTTTTAGTTCTAGCTATCTATATAAATGTTGCCAGAAAACTCTGTTTAAGACAATTACATACCTTGTTACAGTGAATAGAGCAGTAGTCAGTTGCCATTTGAAGCTGGCAGAATCGTTCTTAGAATCACCTTGAATAGGAACACTGCCATCTTTATTTCATTTGCTTTCAGGGTAGTTTTAGGGAAATATCTAGGAAGAAGGTGGAAAAAGAAATAAGATTGGTTGCTAGGAGAAGCAGTATAGGATTATGTCAGACAGTAAACCAGGATATACCATTTGAAATTAACAGGATAACATATAGAAGCAGATTGTACTTTACTCATACAGACAGTCAACTATTGTAATGAGTTGTAGTTGCTGGGCCTGATTGAGAATATCACACAATCATGGGAAAATCTTACATTACTGAATGAGTGAGTGAGTGAGTGAGTGAGTGAGTGAGTGAGTGAGTGAGTGAGTGAGTGAGTGAGTGAGTGAGTGAGTGAGTAGAAGGGCTGGGAGGAGAAGCCAAACCTCAAGATTTTGTTGGTAACAGCTTGTTAAAAAGTAGCATTGCTCTTTTAGGAAACATGATCATTAAACAAATCCCTAGACATCTGCTAGTCACATTAAACACTGTAGCAGTTTAAAAATGATACATTACTGATAGAAGGGCTGGGAGGAGAGGCAGATCTAAGGTTTTGTTGGTAACAGCTTGTTAAAATGTATCGCTTCTCTTCTAGGAAACATGCAGTTATTAAACAATTTCTAGATATCTGCTAGTCACATTAGACACTGTAACAGCCTAAAAATTATACAATAATCTATAGCTGGCTACAGGATATGTCAAGTACAGTCTAGTCACATAAAACACTGTAACAGTTTAGAAACAATACAACAGTTTCAAACATTCAACATGATATTTCAAATGTAGTCTATTAGCCAATTCACTAGTGGCAGCAGAACAAAAAGCAACAAAGTAACAGTATATGTAGATCATAGATACAGTGACTACAACCTTTTATGTGAATGACTAGCACATCAGCATCTACACCAGCATGAAATGTTCTAAATCCATGTGCTTACAGTTCATGAAATTACACACATTATTTCAGTTATTGGTTAAAAGAAACATTTTCATTTTAAATATAACACAAACACAGTGATTAGCATTACAGCATGAATATATGCAGTAAAACATAGCTTACCTGGTGAGCACAGTAACACAGGAGCTGCAGGATAGAGGGAGGCCATATACGTACAGTAGATAATATAAAATGGCACCCCAGTTTCAGGGGGATTACTATAGGCTTAGGCAGGATGTGATGTAATGAGTGGGGGAGGGGTAGAACAACCCCAGCCAGGGTGCATGGAAAAGTTATACATTAAGACCTTTCCTTATTTTAGGGCATTTAGGAGTAATGGTAGAGGTGAAGCAGTCAAGAATATTTGTAGTTACAGCAATGTAAAGTAAGACGACACTTTTTTGAGCCGAGAATGGGGAGGGTGGATGAAGCTCATCAGGGGAGGGAAATGGCAAGGGGTTTGTGATAGGGTGCTCACCGGGCTTCCGTAGGTGTACAAGACTTTTAGTTCTATCTATCTATATAAATTTTGCCAGGAAAATTGTGTTTAAGACAATTACATACTTTGATAAAGTAAATAGAGTGGTAGTCAGTTGGCGTTTGAAGTTGGCAGAATCACTCCTAGAAGCATCTTGAATAGGAACACTGCCATCTTTATTTCATTTGCTTTCAGGGTAGTTTTAGGGAAATATTTTTTTAAAGTAAATAGGGCAGTAGTCAATTGCCATTTGAAGTTGACAGAATTACTCTTAGAAGCGCCTTGAATAGGAACACAGCCGTCTTTAGTTCATTTGCTTTCAGTGTTGTTTTAGGGAAATATTTTGGTAAAGTAAATAGAGCAGTAGTTAGCTGCCATTTGAAGCTGGCAGAATCACTCTTAGAAGTGAACCATATAACCACCAAATAACTGTTTACTGCTTTTTTTTTATTATTTTTTAGTAACGTGTGTTTTCCCTTCATTTTTTCCACTACTCAACTTTTTGACTACAGAAATATGTTACAGTCTTTTGGGTAAGGTATGACTTCAGACTAATCCTGTTTCTTACATCAATATGGGGTTTGATTGTATTTATGTACATGTTGCTTATGGGAATTGATTTGGTTGGGTTTTTGAAGCAATAACTTGAATGTAGCTCATTGTATCATTATCTATTTTATTTTCACTTATTAGTTATGAGGTGGTTTTTATCTGCTTTTATTTAACTGACTGTGCTACTGATTTGACTAAACATGGTCAAATAACTGATTTGGCAATGTTTTTATCCATAGTAATGGTCACTGCATGCATTTGAAAGACTTAATGTTTGAATGGCTGCTTACAAAGCTCATGAGCCACTTCTACATCTTGCAGTTCATTTACTAGAACAGTTCAAGTAGTTCCCACTGAATTATTAACCTTTTTACTCTACAATGGTCGGTCTTTAGGCAATCCTGTGTTTTTAGTTTGTTTCAGGCTTTGCAATCGTAACAGCATCAGTCCGATGGAAGAAATGTGAACTTTGACCTCACAGAACATTCAGATGCAAACAACTAAGTGTCGTCCTGAACAGTTAATCAAGTTTAAAAAAAAAAAAAAAAAGTATTATGCTGTATTTATTTTCAATTCTACAAGTGCAGCAAACTTTTAATTAATGGGGGATCAATCTTTTAGTGGGAAAAGTTTACTTAATAGGACCGACACCAAAATATATAAGCTTAAGCAGCTTCCTTTCACCAAATAAAGTGAAAAAAACTGTGAACAGTAAATGCTAGTCTTAAAGAAAAAATACTTACTGTGTAAATAATACAGTTATCATAATTGTTAGCCAATGTATAATGACAAAAATAGCAATTTCTGTTAACAAATGAATGTCCTGCATTTGCTTTCTTGAGGGACTATAACAAAAGGATGTCTCTTAAGAAGGATGTCATGTACAGGACTAAGGGTAATTAATTTATTTGGTTACTTTTCTCGGACAGCAGTATTAGAAGCATGCATTATGTTGAGAATATTCAGTAGTAGCACTTATCTTCACTTGTGCTACATTCATATAGTAGGTTAAACGGGAAATCAGTATTTTATAGATTAAATGTCTGCTACATACTGACATGTCATGGGAAATTCCAAAAAGGGATAACAAAATACCAGCACTAACTACATTTTGTAAATCAAGGTATATCAAGCACTGCCTATAAATAAGCACAATCTAGGTAGCATGGTAACAAACATAGTAGTTACACCAGCTTTAAATAGGTTAAGAAAAATAAAGACATACAAGCACATTTTTCCATAATTGAGCAGATTCCCAACAATAAAATACGTATTTACATAATGAAATACAAGTGCAAAAAATGAGGGTGTTCTTAATATTTTGGCTAAGTTAAGATCTAAACTTTGTACTGCTAGGACATTAAAAGATACAGGGTAGTTTTGTGTTTGCAGTGATGGCCAAGAAAAGGATTAACTGTTACCTATTTAATATTGGGACATGCAACATTAGACACCTTGTACCAAACAGTAAAATTTAGACTATGACAAGCCATTTGTGGTGGTGATACAGAAGGATAAAGCCTGACTACAGCTCCTAGGACACCAGAGTTTGATTATTGGCTCCAGTACCTGACAGAGCTGGCAGGGAAGGAGGGGCATGCACACCTTATGTTCCTAGTGTTCATATACTGACAGAGACTGTATTGTAAATGAGCACTAAGCAGTATGCTTTCTTTTTAAGTATAAGAATTTTTTTTAGTGCAAAAGAACTGTTGCTTAGTACAAATTTTAACTCTTCGCGTAAAGGACAGAGGTGTAGAAGATTGCAATTTTGATCTTCAGCAACCAGCATCTGCAGTTACAGTACTCAACCCTTCATTTATATTTTAAAATATATTGAATTTTTTTTCTCTTATTACTCATGATAATTCTGTGCTGGTGGATCAGTAGTCTTAAACACAACTAAAATAATAAGTTTAATGAGACATCCTTTTTAAATCTTCTACTATCACAAAATGAACACCAATAATTATTGCCTATAGTTATGTGTTAAGCAATGAGCATATAGTATAATAGCTTGGTAGTCCACATTAAATGTGACATATACTCCAGACTAAAGATGGTGATATAAAAAATATGTTTTCATTTTAAGTGGTTTGTTTACTATCATTCAATGCTTAGAGCATTTATATGACAAACATTCTCAAGACTTGAGAAAGTCACTGAATGCATTTGTGATTTCCCATTAGGAGTTAAAACTCAATCTAAGGTAGTTACAACCCAAAACAGCACTCATATTACCAACTGAAGTACTGACACACCATAAATACTAATATGGACTACATTCATTTCATTGGTTACTTATATTCTGAATTTAACAATTCATAAGTTCAATTTTTAGACATTTAGGTTATGCATTAATATTTGAGTAATTGTTAATATTACAGCCTCAGTCTTTCTTTTGAAATATTTTTATGATATATTAAATGTAATGTTATTTGATAACTGTTTTAAACATGCTAACTAGTTTCTGATAGTTATTTCAGTCAATTCTGTTGTCTATGTATTGAACCTTTAGATTATATCTTACTGGTCTGACACAAAATAGTAGTTTATTATGTGAGCTATTTAAGATAGTATATAGCAACCAATAGCCACCAGTTTACTGATTCTTAACAAATTTACTGGACACTTATAATGAAGGCATATGGTTATGAAAATGCAGCTAATGAAATGAGAATGGAAAGGAGTTGTGATGGGCATGTGCTAACTTAATCATTTTTCACTATGAAGAACTATATATGTCCTTTTGTTACAGAAGTCTGTCTGCTAATAGGGCATACCTGCTGGTATCTATTTTCCATATTTTATCCTAGTAGATGAGCATAATAGTAATCTAAATTTATATATTTGTAAGTAAATAGCCTCCTTGTGGCTAACTTTTGAACTTTTTCTAGATTTGTTAAAGTAGCATTCTCTTGAGTGTTTGGCAATGCAGCAGTATAGCTGGTTAAACTGTTGGAACTCAGCAAAGCTTATTCCTACTATCACTAGAAAATTACTTGTGTTTAAAGATGCTAAAGTGTAATGTTCTTGTACAAGATAAAACATTTGAAACTACATTTCATCCAGATTTATGGGAATGCATATATTTATATTGTTTATGTGTTTTGCTATAAAGAAAAGATGCAATGGGGAAATTTTATGCATAAACAATACAGCATTCTAATTTGATGCATTTTAATTTAGATTGATCTTTATTCTAAAATGATACTGATATCCATTTAATCTTTGATTTTGTAGAACATCTACAAACCACTGTTGTTTTAGTTGTCATATATAATTTAACAAAATCTTATAAGTAGCAACTGTTTAGTGTGTTTTTAAGAAAATAAGAACATACATCAAAATATTTTACATATAAACACTTTAATATATAGGATATACATAATTTTCAGGTATAATTAAACATTTATAAGAATTATTCGTTTTTTTAGTGACAGGAAATTAACTGTTGTTAGTGAGAGGGTGGTCAACTCAAACAGGGTACTGTTTGAGTTGGAAGTCTCTTTGAACTTCATGAAAGGGGCGAGGGTATACATTAGTTTAGTTTCTTTGCATATAGCTAACACTTGTTCTTCTTAAAGGTTTAATCTACAATATTGTCTTACATCATTTGGACTACAGATCTAATGAAACTTATTTTAATATAGTAGGAATAAAAATTTATGTGAGTATATTTAATAAATAAATGATCATCACTCAAGTAACGTCAATCATTGCTTTTTATGCTAACTTTGAAATGTTTACCCATTAATATTAATGGGTTAAACAATTGTTGCCAAAGGGGAAGGTTATATAAATATTTGAATATTTTTAATTCTAATGCTGTATTTTTTACAAGAAATGCATTTTTTAAAGGATGACATAAATAGGTTTAATAATATAAAATATACAGTACTATCTAGTTCACAGCATCAACAAAAGAAATGAGGTGTTGCAATTTTATGGGACAATATTCTACCTTTCTCTAAAATAATAGATATATAGAATGATGATAAGGCTATGTTTTGAGCTGTTACACTAGAACTTCATAGGAAAATATACACCTTAATTAGTATCTACTGGACACCAGAGATAGTTATTCACACAGTTAAGCAACACTTAAACCAAATAGTACAATTTTCTAAATGAAATATTAATTTAGCAGGGGATTTCAATTGTATAGTTAATGAAAAAGATTTTGCTGCTATTAGTAAAAGGAGAGTAACATTATTAGCAAAAACTTGACTGAATTTGCTGATACATATCATATTAGAGACATCAATGATTTTGCTGATTCAAATTCTCTTTTCTATACATATTTCTCTCAAAGGCATGGTTCATATTCTAGAATTGATGAAGTTTATATTTCTAATTAGTTAATCAATAATCTAAGCAAAGTAAAGTGCATTCATGCCCATTATCTGATCATAATGCTATATCTTTTGATCTATTAATGAACCCAAACTATTGTAATCAAATTAAAAGAATACCAGCATACTTAACTACCCTATCAGACTTTAAAGAATTCGTAATTTCTGAAACAAAAAGTTTTATTAGTCTTAATAGTACTGGGGACACATCTGATGTTTATATTTTGGATGCTCTAAAAACTTACCTTTACTGGAAAATAATAAGTTGGTACATTAATAAAAAAACATGGAATAAGGAATTAAAAATGCTTCAAGAGAAAATTGATAAATTAAAATTACATAATCAGATAAACAAAACAAGCAAGGTTGAATCAATACTTTGAATAGTAAATACGTAGATATTTTGAATCATAAGACCAAGATTAACTTCAAAAGATATAAATTCATAAAGTTTTCCACTAACCCTAAGTCATTAAAGAAACTGGCCATCAAAACCAAGAGGCTCAGTAAACTTTACCATATTAAAGAGATCTATTCAGGTAAAAAAGAAGATGGTAATTTAATTAAGAGATATATTAATGGAATTTAGAGATTATTTTAACACAATTAATCAAAGATAAACTACTTTAGATCCTAAAGAATCTGTAATTTTTTTATAAAGAAATATGCTGAAAACAAATTAACAAAACAACAGATTAATGCCTTAGATAAAACAATTTCAATGCCAGAAATCAAATGTCAAGTCAAAGCTTAAAAACAAAAAGGCCCCAGGTAATGATAGAATTATCCCAGAAATCTATAAAATACTACACAAAGAAGCATTAAATTTATTACATCAATTTTTTTTTCTCAGTGTCAAGATTTATTCAATGTGTCTCCTTCCTGGAAATACACCCTCATATCACCCATACTGAAGCCAGATAAAGAACCTTCTAAGTGCTCCTCATATAGGCCAATCTCACTTTTGAATGTAGACTATAAAATACTTATGTCTGTTTATGCCAATAGACTGAAAAACTTTCTTCCAATTTTAATTGATGAAGACCAAACAGGTTGTGTTTTAAATAGAAATATTTATGACAGTATTATAAAAGTATTAACTGTAATAGACCATGCTGTCAAGTCTGAGAAAATTTTAACTTTAATAAACTTGGATATAAACTGTGCCTTTGACTCAATCAATTGGGATTACCTCCTTTTTGTATTAGAAACATTAAACTTTTCTAATAAATTCATATGTCTTACATCACACCTTTATAATGGATCAGGCATTATAAAGATTGTCTCATATATAGCGCATAACATAATGGAATAATAGCTATGTATATAAGGATGAATCCAGACATTGAGGGATTTAGTTTGAACTCTGAAACAACCTCCAAAGTGTAACTATTTGCTGACAACATTCTCCTTACCATTAAAGGAACAAATGAAATGTTACAAGCTATATTTGATCTAATGGAATATTTTCAAAAGAAATCTGGCTTAATTTTCAATGACAATAAAACAAAAATACTCTCCATTAATATAAATACCAACCATTGGGATCAGAAATATATTAAATATTTGTTAAAACAGACAGTTTAACATATTTAGGAGTTATATTAGCTAATAATATAAATGATATATTAAGATTAAATTATAATAATAGTATATCTTCTATAAGCAATCTTATAGCCAAGTGGAAATAACTCTTATTTACAATGGATGAGAAACGTTCAATTATTAAAATGATCATTTTACACAAGAAACTTTATATTATACAATCCACATCATTAATACCACCAAAAACACTGATAAAAGAATTCAACACAATAGTTTTGAAGTTTCTCTGGTACCCAAATAAACCCAGAGTAGCTCTTACTCATCATATAAGAGATTGTTTTTTAGAAGGGATAGGTTTACCCGATATAGAATTATATTCTGTACCATCGGTGATTAAGACTTTCTCTTTACTAACTAATGGAAATTATTCAGCCAGATGGAAACAATTTCAAGAAGTCCTTTGTTTTAATATCAATGAGAGATCCAGTTCAAATAAACTCCGAATATTGAATAATCCATTTATTTGGATTTTAAAAAAATATTTTCTGCTGAACAAACTTCCAAGTAGCCTTCCCTACTATATGAAACTTTTATTAAAGGATTTCCAAATTGTATATATAAAAATATGACCTATAAACATTGGATATTTTATTGGTTTCCTATTGCCTACACAAAGGATGTTATATCTACTTCAAAATTTCCTGACATTATCTTGTTGAAGGAAAAAAAACTTACTTTCTGGCTTCAGCTCTTAGAATGCAATAAGTTAACCTCATTGGATCACCTAACAATAACACATGATTTAAATAAAAACTCATGGTTATAACTTTAATTATATAGACAATTCATGATTGACAAAATTAATTCAATCCCTCCAAGTTCTAGAATACTAACACCTAAACTAATAAATGTTTTAATCACATCTATTCACCAAGATACGTCCTTTAAATGTAAACTTTCAATTACATATAGAATAATCAACAATGAAACAAAACTATAATAAACAATTACTGGAATTATTTTGTATCAATTAATAATAAGTCACCTTCTGATGACGATAAAAAAATAATATTGGAATCATCTAGATGGGCTACATCTTCACTTAGATGGAGATTATATTCATGGAAATTTATGAATAGAGCTTTTTGCGCACCCCATAAGTTGGAATTGGTCAGAAAGGAAAAGGTATTGTGTTGGAGATGCAAAACAGAAACCAAAGCAGATTGGTCACATATGTTTTATGACTGCATAGCTTTTAAGCAATATTGGGAAAAATAATAATTTTCTTCAGGCCTTTTTTTACAGACAGATTTACTTTATCTAAATTTTTGATTTTGTTCAATACTCTGATTCCTAATTGTGTTAGAAGAATTAAATATCCCTTATTATGGTCTGTCTTGACAGCAGCCAGAAAAGTAATAACCAAAAATTGGAAATCTGAACACCCTCCTTTCTTTGCAGAATTCAAAAGTATTCTTACTGAACTATGTCAACTGGAAATGATGACTATTAAATAAATAACTGCTACAACATCTTTTTCATACAATCTGTGGTCCAACTTAAAAACTTTATTAGATAAGAATTCTCACATTACTTAATGACATCATTATTTGTTTTATAGTGAATTGTTAAATATATCTAATAGACACCGATGTAAATACTTTAGTTGATGTTAATTTTATGTTTACATTCTTTGTTTTAATAAGACCTTTAGATTTAAAAAAAGATCTGAGCATTCCTATTCTAGTCTGGTAACCCTAAGCTGCACTTATAAGTGTAATAGACATATGATATGCAGTTATGACATCATTGACATGTTTGTTCATCTGACTACATCCATTCCATTAGAACTTTTATCAATAGCATTTGCTGCATGATGCTTTTTAACCAATAAGCTAGCCATTTCCTGGTCTTTCTCTTATAGCCCAAGACTGCAAACCTTTTGCAGCAAGAAAAAAGTTAGACTTGTCTTTATGCTCTTGGGACAGCTAATGTTTGAAATTTAATATAGTCTAATGGTGTCCTTGTTTTAAAATGGGTAACTTGGTATGTGTCAGATGCTGACCCTAGGTCATGCTCTAGAACAGCAGTTCTTTTACCTATATTTGTATGAATTAAAGCTTTAACGAGATGCAATTTTGTACTTTAAACTTTATCATGAAATTAAAAAAATTGCATACACATAGCCACACATAATTCAATAAAATATTGCACAGCATTTGTTACATGGTTTGAAACATCTTTATCTGAGAAGATTAAAGTATCAGCCCTCAAACTACTTGTGGTTATCTCCCAAACCAACCATGTCAATAAATGGCTGTACATATAACTTGTTGGTCCATTATTTCCCTATACCACACATCCTGTTGAGAATTATTGTTTGCAGAGCAGAGTGCCAAAATCTCAAGCAGAAGCAGTAGCATTGGTTTGAAATGATTTCATGAAGTTAACGCGTTTATATCACGTTATCGAAAGATGAAAATAGCAAACGCTATTTCATCGGCCCCAAAACATCTAAACATGAAAATATTGAACATTCAGAACAGCAAATTTCTTCCCATGGAAAAAATTTGCTGCTCCGAAACACATACACACAACACAAGCACATCAAACAAACAGCAACCACACACATACACTTAAATTCCTATATCTAACGATACACTAAACTAAACATACACTACGATCTACCCACTTACCTTAACCCAAACCCTAACCCTAAGGTCCATCACTATTGCACACTCACCTAACCTGAGCCCTAACCCTACCTCACTTAAACCACCCCAGCCCTAAAGTCGGTCACTATCGCACACGTGCCTAACCCATGCCATAACCATAACTCACTTAATCTGCCCCTAACCCTAATGTACAATCGCACGCATACCTGAACCCAACCCGTAATTTTCTACCACAGTGCTAAGAATAGCAAATCCACAGAAACGGCCAACCAAATTCTTTCCCAAGGAAAGAATTTGCTGTTCTGCTGCTTCGCTATTCTTAGCATTCACTGAATAGTGTTCGATATCAGAACATTCAAAGTTTTAATACTTCAATGTTGTGATATAGACCCGAGTTTACTATAGCAGAAGTTCTGGATGGAATGTTGTTCTGAAAATATTATAGTTAGAAGTAACCACAAACTACGTTTGATATGAGAAGACATAGGAGTGAATAGACAGTGGATTCTGTCAATAACACTAAGACTTCTGCAGAAGCTATTGTAGGAACCAATGGAAATGATCCATTTAAATTCAAAGAAAGTAGTCATAAACAGTGGATGTTTGTAAGGCAATTGTTATGTATTATAAGATTAATCAAAATTTCAGTTTGAATTGGAGCTCTGATATACTTATGAATGGAAATTGTTTAAAATGTGAGTTTGAGCAAAAAAAATGAATTTAACTTTGACAGTTGACCAAATATGATAAGGAGAAATAGGAAAAGCCACAAAGTAACACTGCAAGACACATTATATTATTATACTTATTGTAATAACAAAGCTGCGGATATAGAAAGAATGTGTAAAGTTTGCATGAAGGGCAAACTGATGATAACATAAAGGACTATGAATGGTTTGCCAATGCTAACCATGCTATTCAAGACATGTATGCGAAGAAATTCATCTTGATAGTGAAGTTTGAGAGGTGAAACATGACATCCATATTGATAACACGTGATGTTAGGTTAGCATCTTTGACCTACTCATAATTCTTTGTAATGTATAGAGTTTTATCTGCTCTATGCACTACAAGTTTCAGTAAAAATGGAAAAAAATTATAAGCATTTTTTACCGGCTTTCAAAGCCATAAAACACTTGACGAGTGCATCAGAAAGGTAGTATAACACTATCTCTTATGTTTACACTCACCTTCCAAGTCTCTCAACTATCCAGATTTTTGCTGATGTCCAGATTTTTGCCTCATATGTTGGGTATATTCCTCATAAAGTCCAAACTTTTTCAGACAAATTATTGAGGATTGAAGACACTAAACAATAGTAAATAATCATTTAGGCCTTAGACTTTGTAAGCTTTGGAAAACCAGGCAAACACATATCCTGTTATTCTAGTCAGAAGGATTCAATAAATTCTGTGTAGGCTTCACGAGAAGCCTACAGAGAGTTTACATGTTTGTGCAGTGAGCAGCACTGGTGATTACATATTCATACCATGTACCACATTTAAGTGTAAACAAGCATGGTTTTGTTGCAGGAAAAGATGTTGGTGGCCAGAAAACCATGTAGTGCTACATTGATAGTGAACCTGTTTCCCTTACAGCAATCTAGGTTAGCGGGATTGAGTGGAAAGCCACAATGGTTAGCAGGGTTTATCATATAGTAATGTATATGTTCCAAACAAAGCACAGGACAGTGTATACAGTGCATAGTAGTGTGAAAACCCATTCAAACCATTATTTACAAAGGTTGGATAAATGATCTGTAAGGGTACATGGACTGCCATTTAAAGTAAACAGTTAGGGGAAGTGTTTGCATTGCATAGAGGCACACAGATAAATTATAAGAATGAACACAGGGAAAGATGACAGGTAAAACATTGTAATGTACAGCAGATGATGTAATGTAAATGGCACACAGTTGTACCAGGAACAATAATCACATATCAACATGGTAGAGTACAGACTTCAAAGTAAAAATGTATATCATGTGACTGTCAGACAAGTTGACTTAACAATGGAGAAGGTATGTCTTTGTGAGATAAGCATCCTGACATGAACAATGGGGAGGACATCTATGAGGGATGCAATATGCAATTGAGGTTGGGTCATATTGTGAAACTGTGCAAACTGATATGTCTGAATATGAGTGGAATGTCAGCAGAGGTCTTCAAAAAGTGGAACACAGTTACAGGCCCATGGACAACAGTAACAGAAGTATGCACAATCATGGACAACATTAGAATAATACCACCGGTAATACCATGTCGCTGACACAACATATGTGATCCTGAGTGATCATAGATGGCTCTGCATGAACATATTTGTACAACTGTTATGACATGTCAGCAATCAATGATTGTAATGATTGTAATCAAGCATACCTGTATGTGACAATCCAGGATAGTTGACTGGTATGCATGGCATTTTATATATATATATATATATATACATATATATATGTATATATATATATATATATATATATATATATATATATATATATATATATATACACATACATACAGGTCTACTTCATATGACTGAAATTTCATTTGACCAAGACCATAATACCAGATTTTCAAACTACTGAAAACTCATTTGACTGAATCTCATTATACTGAATTGTAAGCCATAGACATGATGTGGGTTTCCCTTCTCCTGTGACTTGCTTGTGATAAAAAGAATTACTGTAACTTATAGTGCTGACTGTCAGAATATGGATAGTCATGTAGAAAGCAGTGTTGTAGTGTTTCTAAATGTGGGTATGTCTGTTTACATTTTTATGGGAAGTATCTCAAGTAATATTGCAAATGTTTTGTGCATTCCCAGCAGTAGTGGCAACGTGTAGACTACTGTAAGGTAAGTAAAAGTTATATGCCATTTTCCCCACTGTAGTGTGATCCTGAAGTTAGTATATATGGTTGGGGGGGTGTGGGGGCACAACCCCTCACATTTGGGGGGTGTGGGGGAGTAGCCCCCCACCTAGTTTTGTTTTATATCCTCTGGTTTCTGTTAGAGGAGTACGTAAGTAGTTTTTATGTCCTGGAAAGAGTTAGTCATTGGTGTTAAAAGTGTGCATGTCTATGGTTTACAACTTAGTACTTTGAACTTTAGCATTGTAAGGTTTCAGTATTATGAGTTTCAGTCAAGTGAGTTTTCAGTATTTTGGTCGTTGTCAAATGAAATCCAGTCAAATGAAATTTCAGTCATGTGAAGTAGACCCATATATATATATATATATATATATATATATGTCACAATCCACACTGTTATGAATGTTACCCATGCTATCAATGGTGTCAAACAGCTATGTACATACAGTGTGCATCACCAGAACAGGTATCACACATGCATCTAGTGTAACACCTTGACGGGTGTTCTGCACAATCAGATAGTGATGTTTATGCAACAAAAAGAATATCTAGGTATGGCCAATAAGATGTTTGGCAGCTCAGTGTGGCAAAGGTGTTACACTTCATTTCCACATCCCTGGATGATGTGTAGGTACATGAAGAAGGGTGCATTCTATTCAGTTATCAGTGTGATGAAGGCTGTGATCTATGGAGGTATTATGGCCTTTGATGCAGATGTCCTGCCTATACTCAATAGTTGTGTAACATACAAGGGAGTAGTCACCACTGTGGTCACATGCTGGTGGATGTTCCCCACATCATCTACCCCAGGATATAGGTCGCATACCAATTGGTCTGCTTAAAGGGTGTGATGTCTACATTATCCTTGGTTTATTTGTATGTTTTCATAACTTAACAAATCCTCATGTTTTTGCTTCATCTCATGTGTTATTATGCCTACAGCAGTAATATTCGGTACGTGTTGATACTGTATTTATTATACTAATATCAGAGTTGGAGTCAATGATTGCTCACAATCTGTAGTCATCCAGACAGCTGTTTGGACAAAGGATGTGTATGCCAATCTTGACATCTGTGACTTAAATAATGGACAGGAAAGGGCCTGGCAGACAGCCCTGATGTACAGACCTGATCATTGGACCAGAGATATACATCACTTCACACATTTCAACATAATTAGATGCCACACATGTGACCCTTGGTGATATAGCTGTTTATGGCCACATGTGGCAGTGTTGAGTGAATACCTCAGGGTGGATTTGTGTCAAATGTCTTGGCCTCATCAAGTTCCATAAGATTATAGCATTCTCATCATGCATGCCCTCTGTCAAGACATCTAACAGATGCAAAAGTCATGAATTTAGCATTAACAACTCATACATGTTTGTTGCACACTGCCGGGATATTACTAGTGTCTATATAGAAAAGGTTCTTGATTTCTCACCAAGAAAATACATGCCGTACAAACCATGCCATGATGTATATGGATAGACTGAAGGCCCTGTCACTGTAATCTGTATCATATAGGATAAGGCGACTTGTACCTGGCCTACAGGCCAGTCTCTGACCCTTCCCTAATGGGAATAGTGTACATCTGCTGATGACATCAGCAGTGTTTGGTGAGGATTAAATAGTAATAGTAGCATCCCACATGGTGTAAAATGCTCTTTCTATTGTTAAAAAAGTACACAAACAGACACACACATGCACACACACACACACACACACACACACACACACACACACACACACACACACACACACACACACACACACACACACACACACACACACACACACACACACACACACACACACACACACACACACACACACACACACACACACACACACACACACACACACACACACACACACACCACAGCTGACTGCAGTGAGAACAGAACTCCTCCCTATCTAAGTACATTGACTAGAGACTTCTGTATTTAAGGCAAGGGCTACAGCTCAAGTCTGACTTGGAGAGTATCAGAAAACACTTAATAGATGATGACATCAGCAGAGGCTGGTGAGGAGTAAGTGGTAATATCAGTGTCCAGCATATTGGTTTAAAATGCTTTCTTTAATGTCAAGCAAGTACACAAACATTCATACACACACCCCAGTTGACTGCAATGAGAACAGAATCCATACCTATCTAAGTACACTGACCAGAGAACTTTGTATTTAAGACAAGCTCCACAGCTCACGTCTGACTTGGAGATTGTCATACAACGCTTTATAGCTGTGTTCCACATACTGGTGTAAAATGCTGTCTCAAATGTCAGGCAAGAACACAAACACACACCACAGCTGACGGCATTGAGAACAGAACCCCTATCTAAACACAGTATACAAGCTGGAGTACTTTACACAAGAACCCCACCACAAGTCAGACTTTTCCAAAGCTGCAGGACTTTTTATAGTGGATGACATCAGCAATAGATGTTGGAGAGAAGAAATTGGGAGGCCAGCATGCAATGGATGTGTAGGCATGTTCAGCTGTGAAGATATTAAAAGTTTTGCATGTTACTAGTTATTGGTGGTTATGCTCCAATGTGCAAGTATACTTTAAGAGACAGCTTTACAAACTATATGCAAACAGGTGTCCACATTACTACAAGTATTTGAAAATCTGAAGATGTAGTGTCATTCTAAAGATGTGCAAGGTATATCACACAACATTTCTTATTAATTTATGTAGTGTAGTTGACATATTTGTGAACAAGTATTGAGAGACCGGGGCTTCAGTGCATGGGGGAGGTAACACATGGCTGATTTGTAAATATGCGACATATTCTTAGATGTGACCTTCATTTTTTATGTTTCCACATGTAGTTTCAGAACTAACATATGCATTTGTTTACTTTGCATAATGCACCAGCAAGTAGTGGATTTGCTCGATGGTTGGCAAAGTGTTTGCTTATGCAAGATACACATTTCTACTGCTTTACCCATTTGTGCATAGTTAAGCAGTGTGCAAACACAAGACTAATTTCTAAAATTATGAGTTAGTATTGAGTGTATGGAACACACTTGCTGCTTAGCTGACTCTGTGGCAGCAGGTGTAAATGTATTGACACATTCCCTTTTTTCAACCCATATGATAGGGGGTTCAAATTCAGGTGTATGTAATACTTTTAAATAAGTATTAATAATGCAGTCAAATTTTACTTTATTCTACCTTCACTGTGTGTTAGTGTATTTTGATGTAGAGCAGCATGTTTATGCAGCATTGTGTGGAGGTAACCAAACCACAGAAGAGGCATTCACCATCACTTGGCATTGGGGCATGATGCCAAACTCCACACAAACACAGAGGCCAAAAAGTGAAGGGCCCCATTACTTTTTTGGTACTTATGTCTGTTGTGTGTAATTCTATTTATTTATCAGATTATATGTGTTAAAATGGACTAGTTAGGAAAGTGGTGAAATGGGGTTACGCAGGGTGAAGAACAAAGGGATAGCAATATAGGAATGTGCTGGATGGAGGTAGGAAAGAACTATAGCTATCCATTTTTTCAATGGTGTAAAAGTAAAATATGTACAGAATATTAGCTGAATTTGGACTGTCACCTCCACAAGGAAGGATAATAACAAGGCAATCATTTTGTTTAGCCAACTGGACCAAATCAAGTGTGTTAAGAAGACAAGTGTGTGAAACTAAGAGCTATGTATGGGACTATATATATATATATATATATATATATATATATATATATATATATATATATATATTTATATATATATATATATATATATATATATTTTTTTTTTTTTTGTGGGACAGATGCCCATTTTTTTTACTTCATTAACAGAGGAATGCTGTGGAAGGAATGTATGCATTTCTTGGTCAGGTAAGTTGGGAAGGTGTGGAAGCAAATGTAAGCAAACAGGATAAAGAAGACAAGACACAGGGATGGTGAAGGACACAAAAGTTTGGGGGACACCATGAATGCGGTGAGTGTGTCTGTGAAGTTTTTTTTCATGGTACCTTACTATGATGTGAAGTATTTAGTGATCTGGTCAAGATAGATGACACTGAGAAATTTTGACGACACATAATAGAACATAAAAAAAGTGTTGAGCAATGGAAAGCAAAAACTGTAACCATGTTTTCTTTTTGACCTTTACACTGTCTACACCTTGTCTGCAGGTGTTCTGTCAACTTCCTGTCTTGGCCACTAATCCATGTTTGTGCACTGTGAAGCATAGTGCAAACGAGATGAGCAAAGCCACACCTGACATTCATTGTCTTTCTCTGGTTCCCTTGTTTGCACTAACCTGCACACCACACAAACACTGGCTTTTTTAATAAAAAAAAGAAAATTAGTTGAAATGTAGCAAATAAATCTATGAAATAAACTCTACAAAATACCTGTTGGTACACATGAAATATTTTTACACAGGTCTGGATTTGAGCTCTCACTCCAATGAACTTTTAAAACACAGTAAGGCTGTCTTATCCATCTTTGCCATACAAACAGCTTTGCACCACAGAACTGAAATAATTGTGCATAAGTCCAACTGCAACATCATTCACAGTAATAACAAAATATATGTCACTTGTTGGTACATGTATTCATTTCAAATGTAGTGCACTGAGTGATTACAGAACCATTTATGACTATTGTTTGCAAAAATGCAGCTCTGTCTTATCTCTCTGTGTTTGTTGCTCATTATTGTAATATTTGAGCAGTAATCTTAGATATACAGTCTATAAGGTATTCTATATCATTATCCTTTAAATCTGTGAGGATATTAAATGGCAATATTATACAATTGCCATGAAATGAAGGGGAAGTTGGATGTTACTGAACAGAAACTGAAATGTATGCTGCTTTAAAACCTCAACACAATTATTTCTTCACTTTGTAAGTCTAACCCTGCTGGCACACCCATTGGAGGTAGGGCAGTCTGAATTGCTGTTGTGTTTTCCTTCTTCCTACCAGTAGTCATTCACAGTTGCAGTCCATTATCAGCGAACATTGAGGGAGTGCCTACATTATGTTTCCATTTGCAACATGGAGCCAAGTAATTGGGATTCAGAAGTTCTAACAAGTTTGCACCTCATTTGCATCTTCACCATGCTCACTGTCCTGAATCTACACCATAAAAAGGGAACCATGTTGCTAGCAAACATGAAGGTGAGGAGACTTGTTTATGTGGATAACACAGAAGAAGATATGACTTAGGGATATATCTGCACAGAAGACGACTGACCTTGATAACTTATGTTCACATTTTTCAGCTATATATTGCATATGCTGAAATATATATGCTTCTTCTTTTGGCTTTTCCCGGTTAGGAGTCGCCACAGCAGATCACCGGTCCACTCATGATTGGCAGTGGAGGGTTTAAGGTGTCGAGTTGCCAGCCTGGCACCCAACCTTCCACCAAAGGCACACACACATGCACTCACTCACACCTAGGGCCAATTTAGAGTGTCCAATCCACCTACAGCATGTCTTTTGGATGTGGGAGGCAACCGGAGCACCCAGACGAAACCTACATGACCACAGGGAGGACATGCAGACTCCACACATAAGGCACCCCAGCCAAGGATCGAACCGGAGAACCTCTTACTGTGAGGCTACAATGCTAACCGCTGCACCATCACAGCTGCCCTATATGCTGATATATATATATATATATATATATATATATATATATATATATATATATTTACAGATTACCTTCAAAATCTCACAACACACTTGTGCGAGTGATTACTTACCCAGCTTTAAATGTCAAAAACTGCAAATTCCAAATGATCACATAACTGAACATGTTAATTTAGAAAAGCCGACAGTCAGCAATGTCGACTTTACCGAAACTACCTGGACCTCCGGTTATATCCTACTAATATTTTGCAGGGGGCCAAGCCCCCCTGCACCCCCACATCCTTGCTACTTATATATATAAACTACAAGATCACACTACAGTGAGGGAAAGGGTAAATTTCCCGATTGCCACTATAGTGCAAACTCCATTCAAAATGATGAATCCACAACAGTGAATGTTAGTGTGCATTCGCTGTTGTGGATTCAAACATTTAAAACACAATGTTATGAAACCATATATATATATATATATATATATATGTATATATATATATATATATATATATATATATATATATATATATATATATATATACACACACATGTGTGTCTGTGTACATTAGCAAATGGTATATTTATCTGTATGGATTTTTGAGAAGTGTACTGATGTCAGGACATTTTACCTTTACAATTTCTCAGATGCAAAGCCTTATTAATTCCATCACAAGTGCTAATGTTACAACAGTTTTCCTCTGTACACTCTTCTATTATTATTTCTGTGAAATGCAACTGTCCTATATTGTCAATGACTCAAGGGTTTTAGCCTTTTAGGATGGACTGCCCACACATCTAGGGGAGTGCTGGCCACAGGTAAACCTGACTGGCGATAACTTGAAATGGAATGTTCTGCGTTAATTTTGTACACATGTTTCACAGACAGTTTATTTGATAGCACTTTTAGGATTTCACTGATGGCTTGTTAGCAAAATATGTCATTTCCATGTTCTTTTGTGGGTGGGGGAGCAATGTTGCATTTTGTTTTGGCATAGACAAGATTTTTTTATTGTTACTCTCATTTTGGATCCGACCTTGCTTTTGTGTGATTGCAATATGTTATAACCACGCAAGTCCTTTTTTATATTTGAATATCTTTATTATTTTGTGTTTCTTCAGTGGGTAGTAGTGAAATGCTACCTTTTATGTGTTATATCAAAACAGGCCTTTTAGTTATATGATACTTATGTGGAGTATCCTGTTGAGTTTTAGGTCACCTAAGACTATGGCACCCAGGCGTTCCAATCTCCAAAAACCCCCTTTCAGTGACACTGAGAATGAGATTATTGTGGAAGCTTATAGTCTGTTTCTCCTTGAGAAGGGAACTTGGAGATATATCAGGCAGAATGCAGATGTGGCAGCAGACATTTGCTGATGTGAATGCAGTAGGTGGCCACAGCAGGACATATGATCAGGTGCACCATAGGACCACTGCTATGATTTCATCTGCATGGAGGGAATCAGCCACAGTGGCCCATGAATGGATGGGTACTGGGGGGGGGGGCTGCTACAGAGTCACCACTAACAGTAAATGAAGAGTTCCTGTCCACTGTCAGGGATCCAGTCAGCTCACTGGAAAGTGCACAGAAGCATATCGCTGATGTTGGTGCTACTGTTTCAGGGAGAACAAGTATGACCCAGTAGGAGCTTCCAGGTAGGCTTATCTATCTCAGTTGTGGAATATTTCTTGTATAGTAAAGTACTGACATCAATACTTAATTTCTGTTTAACATTAAATTAATTTGGGGATAGTTGTAGATTGATACGGTTAACAATGCATTCTGATTGATTACACACTGGCGTATGGTGTACTTGTGCAAGTTCTTGTTAAAATTATTGTTAATGGACTTATAAAGGGCAAAAGGTTTTAACACATTGTAATACTGTTAATAGTGATGATGGTGTCCTTACCTTTTGCTTAACTTCTTCCAGGTTCATCATCCATGGGAAGCACAGCATCATCTGGATATGGTAAGCCAAATATTTTTATGTCAGTAGTGATGAACAGTTCAAATAAATATTTATTTTATCCATATGTGTGATGTGGGTGTCAGGACTGTTGTGTGTATTGCTGTACTGTCTGTAGTAGAGGCACCACTGTTAGTTTGTTAGCATACATTTGACTAGAGTAGTGTAGCTATTAATTTCTTTCCTGTGTTTGTTGGTTATTATCACAGGTGATCCTAACAGAGTAAGTGTAGGACTTTTACCACCTGATGTAAATGTAGCTGCAGACTCTGATGATGAAGGTGGCCAAACAAAGGCACAGTTGGAGGGTGGAGAGGTTGAATCTGACACTGAGGTTAACATTCAGCCATTCCCTGTAATTCAATCGGGCACAACCAGTAGGCATACCCAAACCCATTCCAGTAAGCCTTCAGATATTGGAAAGGTGGAAGGTGATGCACTCGATCAGGGATATATGATTACTGTGGCTTAAGTGCCTGTTGACTCTGGCTGTACCCAAAGTGTGGGCTAGGTGCCATGCAGGATAGTTGTTAGGGGTGCTTATAAGAGACCTGCTGTCCATCTTCCACCTGATCCAGGTGCATTTTCCTGTGCCACTTGAAATATGTTTAGAACCATCATGGAGGTGCAGGCATATCAATATAGGTCCTCCAGAGAAATGCTTAGGTTTGTAGATGTGGCACAGGCTGACATGAATGAATGCCTTCACCATGTTGCCGAGTCAATGGATCAGATGAATAACACAGAATCCTCATTGGCATAGGTCAGCGACATCATCTGCTGTTAGCTGATGCGATCATGCCTGATTATGCTGCCATAGTGGCACTACTGCTCCATCAGTGGTTAGGGTGTCCACACCCAGATGTGGCAGGCCATAGAGTCATGGGCCTGGGCATACTCATGCGTGAAGCTCATCCAACAGACATCAGTCACATTTGGGTAGCAACAGTGCATCTCACTGTGGGTGTGACTGTGCAACTGCAAATCCTTGCAGAGCCAGTTCTCATGGTTGGGGACCACAACAATGAACTGCTAACTCTACCATACATGGCTCACACCTGTCCGACATACCAAGACGTAGAGCTAGCACAGAACTTGGCTGTGTTCCTGTAGACACTCACACACCAGTTTAATCTGGAAGACCAATACAGAAACACACACAACAGTTACATGGTTCAGCTGTGAAGCATAAAGCACATTTTGTCTCTCTGGCCATTTGTTACTTTATCCAAATTTCTGCCTGCTTCTCTTTCTTACTCTCACGCACTCACTGATCTTTTGTGTCAGTCTAGTCTTCCTGTCCCCCACACACAACACCCTTTGGAAGTGATGATATCTGTGGCAGATCCTCGTTTTCTGTCTTTCAGATTCAGGGATTAATAACATGTGTGTCTAATGCTCAGGGTACATATCTGACTTAGTGCTTACTGCATCTGTGTCTGTGATGTTGTTTTGCAATTGTACTTTTGACATATTTTGGTCTTAGAAGTTAGACACTTGATAGCATCAAACTTTTTTTTGCATCAATACTTTTAAAAATCTTCTGAGGGTTGTGAAGTCTGAAACTGAAATGTGCCTAATTACTTTCTAACTTCTCTCTTAAATGATTTTCCAGTACAAAAGTATGATACCAATCTAAGGACATTCAGTGATCATATTTTTTTTGAGCTATGAATGTGTGAATCTTTGACACCTGAGGCCTGCTACTTGATAGAGGAAATATGTAGTCACATAAGTCTCTGTTGTCACATACAAAAGTCACTTCTGTACAAATCAACCAACTTTTACTTGCTTGCATTACCAAGTAACAACATGCAAGGATGGGCCATCCATTCATATTATTACACAATACAGTCCAGGTTCAACACTTACCTTGTAAATCCCACAGTTGCAACAGTTTTAGTTCAAGGCTGACTATGTCTGATGCTAGCAGTACACAGCATGATTAGGTAAAGGTTGTTTGCATGGCCTGGCATCAATATTACTATATGTATGGGCATGTGCATAGGATGAAAATTTTAGCCCCTTAGGTGATGAATGTGCTATGTGTTGCCTCTTAGCTGTGAGGCATATTGAGAGTGCCTACATCTGCCTACACCCACAGCAGCTGCTCATTTCCCCCTCTGAATCCTCACTTGCGTGTGGCTGTGATGATATTGCCATTGGTGGTGGGATGTGTGCCCTTTCCATTGTTGATCCTGCTGAAGCTGCTTTCTCAGAATGATGCTGTGTAGCATGGCACAGATGGCAACTATTTCAGTACTTGTAAATGGATTGTACTGAAGAACTCCCCCAAATGTATCTAGGTACTGTAACCATGACTTTAGCAGCCCAAACACATGCTGCATGATATTTCTGATTTGAGTGTGTGCCTCAGTATTGCATTCTTCAGCAGATGTGTATGCATTTCTGATGGATGCCATCATCCGCAGTTCCAGTGCATAACCTGCATCACCCAGTAAATGACCCTGTAGGATATCACCCATAGTGAACATCTGATACAGCTGGAAGTGTGCCAGATATGGGAGTCATGGTAACTGCCTGGGTTGCTAACACACAGATTCAAGATGATTCCCTTGGTATTATACGCAACTTGGCAGTTAATAGAGTGGAATCCCTTTCTATTTATGTAGAGCCTTCCCTGTTCCTTGGGTGATGCCTTAATTTCTATATGTGTACAATATATGGCACCCAGTACTTCAAGGTAGTGTGCTATAGGGTAGAACTTCTGCATATTTGTGGCCCCATCCTTAGGAGTATGGTGAAAATATATGTGGTCACTGGCAGGTTGGAGCATAGCATTCAGGAACTGATGGAGGATCCTGGATGCTGATGCCTGTGATACCCCAGCATGTCCCCTGTTGGTCTCTGGAAGGTTCCTATAGTGAAAATTCTAAGGGCTGCACATACCTTTGTCTCCACCGTTATAGGTTCCCCTCTGTTTGTGCAGGATCTGAGTTGAGGATGACAGAGTTTGCAGAGTTTCTCGAGTGTGTCTCTATCCACTCTGTAGTGTTCTACAATTTCTACCTCATGCAAATAGTGATAAGTTAATCAGGGTCTGAAAACTCTTCTCCTTCTTGGCCATGGTCTATTAGCAGCAGCAGCAGCATAGACTTCAGCCTGTTGCACATACACATGAATTAAAGCAACAGCAGCCCCTAACATTCTTTCTGTGTAGACTCCTTTCCGTGGCTGTATTCGAATAGGTTTTGGAATTCATAGGGAAAACCCAGTACTGAGAATACACAGTTGTTTTATAGCCCGTTGAATAGCTCCTTCATCTTGAATTAGTTGATTAGTATACAATTCAGCTGCTTATGCTGTAATTAGCTTACATCTCTATTTGCCATGGTTGCACGGCTCTACACACTGTGCAGAGCCACTTACTGAATACAAAACAGTGCGTTACTTCCATGACCTGAGCACTCTGTTAGCGAACAGTGTTGGGTTGAGTAACACTCTAGTTATAGAACAGGAAGTCAGTGACCTGTTACTGGCAGACAGCAAGCAGAAACAAATAATTTATTATGCAGCTGTCATTTGTACTGGCAGATTTTAATGCCAAGTGTAGGACCCAACCTTAAGAACTTCAGCAGGAGGTGTTTATCATTGTTAGGGCAGGTCTCACACACTCTAGCACTTAACTGATTTTTCTTTTTCTGAATATTGAAGAGTAATCAGTGCACTCCATGCACTACAAAAAGGTTAAGGACGTAATTCTATTGCATAATATGTGTGTGGGGATGGGCAGAATCTGCTGAATGAGAAATCCCAAAAAACAAGTTTATAAAGTCACCAGATGTAATATATGTTGAGGCAGATAGACCCATTATCAGATATGCTGGTATAACAATAATGTGTTACATGTATGAGAAAGATGATCACATGAATGCTTTATGTGTCTGCAAATAAGGTGCAAGGAAGGTGGAGAAAGGGGGCACAGCAAAAGCATGTGCTACGTGAAATGTAAATGGTATGACAAATCATTTCAGAAAGTACAAATTGCGTGGAAACTTGAAATAAGGAATATGTGTGAAGGGGTGGGACAAAAAGATAACATGTATGGTGGTACAAGATGGTCGAACAAGTACAAGTAGAACACAATGTGAACTTGTATGAGAAACTACAGGGATAATCAAAAAATTGGGAGATGAAATAAAAAGTGGCCATGGAAAAAGAAATTTTGATAGAGCAGAAATAAACATCTCTCTCTCTCTCTCTATACATATATATACATATATATATATATATATATATATACATATATATATATATATATATATATATATATAAAGTGAGGGTTGAGATATATTACTATAACTAAACGAATTTCAATGCAATGTCCTATTTACTGTAAACACTCTTTCTCTAGATAATAGTTCCTCACATAAATCAGATCACATCTCACCTTTCAATATACTTCTCCTCATTTCTTATTACATTCTAAATTGTGTATAGATGGACTATAATGAAAGTATTCTCCTACTACTACACACTAACAGTCAAGGTGGTATATCTATGAGAATTGCTCAGCTGCTGATTGCTATTAATAATACCTGGTTTACATTCTATACATTACTCATTTCATGATAGATTTCCTCACTTTGTTTATTTATGATTAATTATGCCAGTTTCTGTACTAGACTATGCAATAATGTCATTATTTTATCTGCATGAATGTATTTTTATACACATTTATATATTTAATGTCTGTTTCTGTGTGACAAATCTCAAGTCATGTATATGTAAACCTTGCATTTGTAATTATAATCATTGTTACATGTTAAATTTGAAGGTTTTCTTCCTGGACCTCAGCTAAAAAAGGATTTTTGTCCAGTTGGACTTTCCCATTAATCAAATATAAAATAAATAAAATACATTTCTTCAAAAAATGGGGACAGGGATAACAGTAATAAAATGCCTAAACATTAAAGACGTATAACTTTGATCTTGGCAAAATGTAGAATGAATTTCTAGTATAGAGAGAAGGAAAGTAAAATGTATAGAATAGATTGTTTAGAACAAAAGGATATATAAAAAAATCAGTAATTTAAGGAAATGTAAAATAAAAAACAATGAATGCAGAAATGGTATCAGGTAAAGCATTATGTTCCGATACTGATAATGAAGAAAATTTGTATGCGTGTTTATGTATATGTATGTACATATTTTATATATATATATATATATATATATATATATATATATATATATATATATATATATATATATATATACATATATATGTAACATAGCTAGATAGATAGCAATGGCAAAAATAAGGTAATAAAATTAATATTTGAAAATGTGTTATATGCAGAAAGGGGTTGTAAAATATGGCATGAGATTTAGAAAAGTCATTAAGTAAAATGGGAAAAAGAAAGACAGGATGAAGATAAAAGCAGTATGTGAAAGAAAAAAGTAGTAATGCAATAAGCACAATTTTTAACTGAATGAAATGAGCTACATGCAGGACATATATACAGTCATTACCATTTAGGCAACAAGTAAGTTCAGGCTCCTAGGTAGTGAGATGTTGTCATGGCTGGGGACACATGTCCATGCACTTGGTTATCGAAGCAGTGGATATGGCACAGAGTACTTATCTGTGGCTATGGTGAATCTATAACAACCATATGTCACTACAGCTGAATTTTAATTCAATAATGTGTCCTCAGCCAAATGTACCACAAGGAGATGTCTGATAACCTAGGATCCTGAACTCAAGATATGCAGATAGTAGTATGAAAATCATGGTATATGGAAGTTGACTTTTTGCAGCATCTACCTTGTGAAATAAGTAAAAACAAGATTAATAAAATATATGGAAAAAGCATTTTAAAATGAGTTCCAACAATAAACCAAAAATTAGTTCAAAAGCTGCTATGTTCTGCTGATGTTAAATATCATACAGAAATTAGCAATAATTCTGAAATAAATAAATGAACAAATGAATAAATAAATAAATATGAACTTGATGTGGTATTTAGAAAATTTGAAAAAAATAACATGAAAAAAGTAACCTTGCAGCTTTAGAAAAGGGAACAGCAAAGGAATAATATGAAATCACTAATACTTATTTTAGAGAACAAAAATAAATGTGGTCATAGTTCTAAAAATTAACATTCTTAGCAAGAGTCTTGAAAGAAGAAGTGTCAACATGTGTTGCATATAAAGAAAGAGGGAAAGCGGTGTACCTGGAGTGCATCAAAAGCATGTATGGATGCTACTGAGCATGAAAATGCACTTTCTCTAAGTAAGGTCAGTGAAGGAGAAATTTGCATTTCTCAGTGTTGCTACAACCATGAAGCTAACAATATGAACTCTGAATTTAAGTCTTTGTTCAAATTTTATTATTTTGAAATCAAGTCTGATTCAGACTTCTTATATTCATTATTAGTACATCAATCTAAGAATGAAAAATGTTAAGTATTTGTTTTCTAGGTATGTGAAATGGGAAAAGTGTATTAAAAGAGGAGCTGAACAGTATGTTATATTCTTATGTATTATGTGAAAATGCAGTGAAAAATGTATTGATCGAAGAGAGGAAGGTGAAGGTTATTGTACATGAGGATAGCATATGTATAAATCAAACCAGTTACAAAGATCATGTGAAATACCAGTATACCAGGAATGGAGGGAATGGATTTGAGCTTTTTTGAATGACGCTTCCTAATGTTTATACTTATAGATGAAGAGGCTTTTACACAATTGCAACACCTTAGTCAGGGCTGGTTTATGGCAGGTTTTCAGACGATAACACACAGAGTGACACACCATTCATTGCAAGAGTCTATTCAGCTGCATGAGTCCAGTAACTTCAAATACTCCAAAGAACACCAGTTTGCAAATGCTGCTAACAGTTCCATTTTGGAACTGTTATAAACATGGAATGCCTAAATCTGTATTTGGTGAAGTTCCATAGAAACTGCTTTTAAATATTTCTTCTGCTTCCTTTTCTGAAGCATAACAAGCATAGTTCACTTACATCTAATACTGGAAAAACACAAACAAGTCTGCACTGTAAATTTCACTACATATCATATTTTTGCCCGTTAGAAGTACTATTAAACCATTAATTGTCTAATCCACTTGTCTTAGCAAGGATTGCAATGGCAGCAAATTCAGTATGGTAGACCATATTTACCTATGCCAATCAAGGCCTTCTACCACATTCTTAGTTATCACCAAGTATTTTTTGGCAAACTGTCAGATGTAATCTCTTCAGCATACGCCTGGCTTTATTCTATACCCTTCTTCTGGATGTATATTCACAAGGTGCCCAGATCACCCCAAATTATTCTATTCAAGATAGACAAGCACTATTAAACCTCCAAGATCTTCCCAGATTATTGAATTTCTCACTCTGTTACAGAAAGTGTGCCCAGCTACTCTACAACCAACCATCTTTCCTGCCATTTGCATATACGCTCTCATCATCTCAACCACTACCAAAGCTCATAGCCATGATGTTGAGGATGGGGACATAGACTAACTAGTAAATTGATATCTTCATCCTATGATTCAGCAATCACTTTATCACTGGAGTCAGATTAATTGCCAGCGGTACCGCTGTCTCCACATCTGGCTGCTGGTTAATTTTTTTCATTACATTATACCTTGTCCTATGAACAACACTCTAAGATTTTAGATTTTTCTACCTAAGACTGCAGCAATATCTTCATGCAGGAACAGTATGTTGTTTTCTTGGACAGGACCATAACTTCTGATTAAGAATTAGTGATTTTCATGTGCAGCATTAATACACCCATTGCATAGTGGAGGTCACTGTTACTGAAGACTAATACAACATCAGCAGCAAATAGCAGCCACAGCTTTTCAGTCTTGCTTAGAAGGCCTATCAGAAAAATAACACTCTTAAATGTATTACTGTATAACCAAGGACATCACCATACATACAGCTTTTCAGTTTGTACAAATTGGTATGTGAAACTTGCTTTTGTGGAGTACCTGAGGCTCTATGAGCAAATGCAAGTAAAAGGAAAAGAAACTGACCACCTTCTTTAAAGGAATTTTTGAAGATACTGCAATTATGAAAAGACTGTGATATGTTAATATCAGGATCTAACAGAATGGAGATTATCAACATCAGCCAGAGTATGACCCATATATCCATCAACATCATAAAACCTGATGACTTTTCCTCACCACTGAAGGTAACTTTATATATGTTAAATATTCTTGAATATGTTATCTCGCTCAACAGTAACTATTATGGTAGAGTCATATAAAAGTAATACACATGTATTGTCTATATATTGAAAATAACACCCCATGACTGCCTGGTAATGCAACACAGGCAAAAACTGTGTCCCATGCTGAAATGATATTGTATCGATTTTAAAGCTATTGTGTTAATGTTTAATCTACATCAGTGAACGTAAATCAGTTAGCTGCAAGCTTTCTGATTAAAAGGGAATTTCCTCTTCCCTATCATCTTTAAAATTTAAAGATATAGGCCCAAAACAACAGCTAGCCTACTTTCTTGCTTTCTGCAAAACAGATACGCATTTAAGCTTCAACATTTCAAAACTAGGGAGTATACAAAAAATTCTGAGAGTCGTTGGTATACCTGAAACTTGGAATTGTTTTCTAGAACTAGAATCTACTTTGTGCAAAATGTTTGCCAAAAAGAAAAAAGACAAAATATAAAATATTTATTTATTTGTATTTTATTTATTCTTTATGTTGACTGGGGTAGTCCAACTAGGCAGTGAAAGCTCCTTTCCAGTGGAGGTCCAGACAGAAAAGCTCCAGTTGCAAAATAGACAATTTTATACAATAGAGAAAATTGTAAAGCTCAAAGTTACAGTATGGACATATCATAACTGAAAGGCAGCTATGCTAGAGAAAATCTACAATCCATAAAATATACAATAAATTGCATATTAGTACACTAAAAAGTGGCATACACTGCGAGTTTTAAAATGTAATTTACAATTTCACATTTATGGATAGGAAAAATATGAGAGAGAAGGTAAAAGAGTTGAGGAATGTGTAATTATTATGTGTATTTGTTAGCTGATACAGAGATAAAAGAAGTAGTGAAGTTGAGTCAGCTGTAGAAGGTAATGAGTTGGAATGTTCCTGTTTGGGGAAAATGTTAAGGGTGAGTAGAAAAAGTAGAAATGACAGTAAAGACCAAGGGGTAGAAGCCGCCAGGAGATTTATATTGAGAACCTGCTTTGCTGAAGTATATAGTCATAACACAGATGTATAAGGGCCAAGATAATCTATCCTGGGGAGGTGCAAGAACAGAGCCAAGTGTTCTTAAAGTCTTTAGATATGGATAGGTTGGTTTGTTGTCTGATATTGACAGGGATAGAATTCCAGAGTTTGGAGATATAACTTGAGATCAGGGGCACACCAGCAGAGTTGGTGTTTTACTTATGGTTAAAAGGGACTTGGAGCGGATTGATCATACAGGGGTATAAGGTTCCACTGAGCCTTGCAGTGCAGAACAGTCTGGTGGTTTGTAGATTACACTATGCACAGTTGCTAAGTGAGTGACAGAGAGAAAGTTTGGAAGTCATAGCCAGCCTACCTGTTTTAAGGCTAGACAGTGGGGGGATTTAGCTGATTGGTTAGTGGAAAATTTAGTTATCTTATGGCATCGTTCTGCTTTTGTTAGTAAATACTGCTGAAGGTTGGTGTAGATGGTGGCAGTGTATAGTACTGAAGGAAGGAGATATACAAAAGCAATTTTTGGCACTGCTATTTATAAAGTGTTCACTCCAATGTAGAAGTTCAATTTTCTGTTGGTTTTCTCCATAGCTTGTTTTATTTGAATAGCAAACTTTGCTGGTAATATGTGATAAAATCAAATAAATGTATGTGGGACACAAGTTTAATAGGAGTAATGGTTGATGAGGTAATGGAGAAATTATTTTTTCCCCTTGGATGTAGATTTTTAATGTGAAAAGCAATAACTTGATTTTCTTAGCATTCATCAGGAGGTGAGAGTTGTTGATCCAGGTTTCTATAAAAGAAAAAGCATTTTGAGTATTTTCCTGATGTTCTGGGTGGGACTTAGCTGTGGGTATTGATGTAGCATCAACAGCATACTTAATGACAGTTGTAGCAGTGGTAGCAGTATTTTAATAAAAATGTTAAATGGTATGGAATCTATTATTGAGCCTTGTGGCATTCCAGCTGAAATGGGCAAGATGAGTAATTATTATTTATTTATTTATTTATTTTGCCATTGTACTGCCTGTAGCCTGTCAGAGAAGTATTTATGGGACCAGGAGAGTGCCAAGGACTAGTGAAGATCATCTGTAGAGAAGAAACGGATGGGATACAGAGTCAAACACCTTATACAAGTCTAGGAATAGAGAGGAACCAAAGTTTCCCTATTCCCTGCAGAAGATGATATGATGGAAAGAAATAAGGAGAGCTGTGAAATTGAGACTGTATACAGGTTTCAAAATATTTTTATCTCAAATTGTTTTTATTTTTCAAATATATTTGAATGAATTCCATAGTATTTATGCATAACATCTTAAATAAAGAACACCAAGAACCACGAACCAGGAATCACAAAAATGAGTGAAGCAACTCCAACACAGCAGCTATGATAGAATTAATAGGTTTTATTTAGTGCTTTTGTCTTCCTTTATCACAGACTTCTTCAGAATAATTTAAAACACTCTGATGTCACCATAACAATGCACATCTCCATTTCATGATTGGTTAACACACAAAACCCCCAGCTCTGCTATAATACATTTTAAAACATTGTTAACCATTGGCCTAAAATCAATAAAATCAATAAGATTTACAGATAAACATACAAATGCCATAACCATTATATTTAATACAAAAATATAAGCTTTAAAAAAGAAGGAAAGTTTTATTTTATCATTCAGTCCAGGAGAAATTGTAGAATTCAACCTAACCTGCCCTTTCATCTCAATGAATTCCAAATATTCATCAGTTGGGCCCTCTCTTTGTCCCAAGTCTGCATGGTCTATAACACAAAATTTAAAAGAGTGGTCAGGAAAGTCTTGAATATGCCTGTATTAGGCATTATTGACATTTTTGTTAGCTATGTCATAACAGTGCTGATAAGCTCTCTGTTTGATGGCCCTTTTTGTTTTCCTGACATAAAAACCATCACAGGCCTGACAAAACCCAAGATAAACCATTCCTCTTGAGTAACAGTAATATTTTCTCTTTTGTCTAATTTTTCTGAAGTTCCTAACATTAACACACTCTGTGTCAAACATAAATTTACATTGGGGGCATCTGCCACATTTGTAGCTACCTCCAGTCTCATTTAGGGAATTTGTCCTTTCCAGTAGTCCCTTAAAGGACACTTCCTTCTTGTACACTATCTTTGGTGTTATACCTAAAATAGTGGCCGCCCCTAGGTCCTGGCTAAAACTACCCTATTGCTTGATGATCATATCGCTGATATCATAAAAATCAATATTGTATGGTAATACCATTACTCTTCCAAACCCAGGGTCAGTCTTATTGTCCCTTCCTTCCATTAGATTAAGGTCAGTACTCAACAAACTGTGGTATACCCCTTCCATTCTCTTGTGCTTCACTACCTCCATAATGTTTTTTATAAATCCCTCAAAGTAACCTCTCTGAACCAACATAACCTGCAGTATTACACATTCACTCAAAAAATCGTCCAAACCAGAAATCATTCTCGCCAATCTAACGTACTGTCCCTTCACTAGCACTTTTTTCTGGTGAATGGGATGCCAACTGCTGTAATGCAGCAGTGAATTGAAATAAGTAGGTTTTCTGTATAACAGGGATGAAAAAAGTTTATGGTCGTAGTCCTTTTTGATTGTAACATCTAAATAATTCAATCTATCCTTGTCTACTACCATAGTAAACTTCAAAAATGTAGTTGTGTTGTTTTTATATATATTCAAAAAATACATCCAACTTTTCCATCCCATCCTTCCAAAACAGTACTATATCATCCAAATAGCGTCCATATAGTGAACAAGAATGTAAAGGTTTTTCCATTGGGACAACACAATTGGCAAACACCGAGGTGCAACAGGCCCCCATCGCTACCTCTTGGGTTTGCCTAAAAAGTTGTTCCTTGAAAACAAAAAATTGTTCTCTAACACCATTTCCATACATGTTCTTAAAGTAGCTATAGTATTGTGATCAAAGTCTGTGTTAGTAACCAAGAAATCAGAGAACCAATTAAGTCCCTGTTTGTGTGGTATAACAGAGAATAAGTCACAGATGTCGATAGTGACCATCAATAACTTATCATCATAGAGGTCCAGCTTTATTTTGGACAAAAAGTCCCAAGAATCTTTAAACAAACAGGGCCTTGTTTCTAATGCATGCTTGACCTTAGAGTCAATAAATTTAGCTATACAGAAATTCTTGGATGCCTTAGCATCCACTATTGGATGGAGTGGGGGTTTGGTAATGTTTTTTTGAATTTTGGGGATCCCAAAAATAGTAGGAATACGGGGATGTGTAGTATGTAAAAAAGAGCGTTCCTCTATTGTAATTTGCCCATTTAGTAATAGGTCCACGTATGTATCACTGTATAGGATCTCCAACATTTTATTGATGTAATCATTGACATCCATAATTACCAGACCCCCGCCCTTGTCCGGTTTCATCACCCTAATCTGCTTTTTAGAAATTAATCTGCTGTAATAGCTTATTCTCCTCCACTGTTAAATTCTGGACAATGTGTTCAGTAGAATGCTTACTTAACTTCCTAATATCAAGCTCACACAGCTTCTCGAAAAGGTGGACCATAGCATGTGCAGGAGGTATAAAGGTGCTGGGTATTTTTATATTCTGTCCCCAAATTATGACACCATCATTATCCTTAAAATGTAGTCCAAGGTTCCATTTCCTATAAAAAACTGTAAGCTGTATAAGCATTTCAACCACATTAGCCCTTTTTGCTGGAACAAAGTTTAACCATTTTTCAAATAAGTCAGCCCACTCTGTTCCAGTATTGGTCTGACTCAGGTTGTAAATTCTAAAAACCTTGGAACTGTTTGAAATGATGTGACAAAGCTCCCGCTCGACACTGTTATCATTAAGAATCAGTTCCTCTCATAAAAGGAATTGTTCTGATTTCTTCTCCCCCTAGTAAAATTCTGGTGTTGGTAAAAATTCTGCCTCGACCCATCCTGGCCTTGACTTCTCTGATTCATTATTCTCTGAGAATGCCTTAATGGGGGATTCTCTAAAGGGTGGTTCTCTAAAGGGTCGTCTTCATAATTACTATCAAAGTTTGTTTCAATATCATTATTACCCATATCTTCCCTCCCTTCCCCTGTCCAGTAGTTACTCTGTTGGCCCAGGGGTGGGTCTGGGTAAGCTTTCCCCTTTTCATAGTCAGCTTTGTCACATATATGTTTTTTATCCTTCCTGCCCTTTAGTTCAAAATTTTTTTCTCCACATCCTCAATAACATTTTTATACTACTATCCAATTTACAAATGTCATTGTTTAAAACAGCCATTTTTTCTGTTATTGCCAGCTATTAAAAGTTTCAGCAACTCACATCCTTGCTTGTTAAATAAAGCAAGTAAGTCCCGGTGCAATAAAGAATCCTTAATCAAGCTGCTGGGGTACTTCCACATCCGTAACCCCTTGGAGACATGTTCCCACCTAAGGCACTTGCTTAAATAACAGTTCTCTAGCTGTAGTTTTTTAAATTAAAAGTAAGTTGTCTTAAATGTTGAATTTAAGAATCCCAAGTACCACCACTAATGGCAACATTTACTGCTTCAGTCCCCCACGTAATGTTCCATTCAAGCCATTCAGTTACAGAAAATACTGAAGCATTTGTGTTGTTGTCGCTTGTATTTCCACGCTGATGGAGCAACGTACCATTGGCTCCAAAATTAAAAGAACCAGATGACTCAAATTCCCTTGATTCACGGACATTACCAGTACTGTTTCTTTGTGCAGGGGTGATGTATGAGATGTCTGAGCCTTGTGTAAGGTTACTCGGACCAGTCTCATCTGTTCTGACACTATTACTGTTGATGAAATTGTCCACCTTGATGTTTAACAAAGTGACAGAAGTAGAAAGAGAAGAAAGAGATTGTAGCAACTGCTGCATATCCACACACTGTATGTCAGGTTGTCGTTCTCCTCTTTCCATTCCTCAAACCAAGAACACCAGGAACCATGAACCAGGAATCACAAAAATGAGTGAAGCAACTCCAACACAGCATCTATGATAGAATTAATAGGTTTTATTTAGCACTTTCGTCATCCTTTATTACAGACTTCTTCAGAATAAATTAAAACACTCTGATGTCACCATATCAATACACATCTCCATTTCATGATTGGTTAACACACAAAACCCCCACCCCTGCTATAATACCTATGGGACCTATGATTGAGCCTTTTGGCATTCCAGCTGAAATGGGCAAGACAAGTATTTTTTTTTTTTTTGCAATTGTACTGCCTGTATCCTGTCAGAGAGGTATTTATGGGACCATGAGAGGGAGTGAGTGCCAAGGACTAGTGAATATCACCTGTAGAGAAGACACTGATGGGATACTGAGGCAAACACCTTATACAAGTCTAGGAATATAGAGGAATCAAAGTTTCCCTATTCCCTGCAGAAGGTGATATGATGGAAAGAATTAAGGAGAGCTGTGCTATTGTTGTGGGGCATGGTCTGAAGCTATGCTAGGCAGAGGACAGTTGGTTGTTATCTATTAAGTGCTTGAGAGGTTGAGACTGTATACAGTTTTCAAAATATTTTTTTCTCAGATTTTTTTTTTATTTTTCAAATACATTTGAATGAATTACATAGTATTTATACATAACATTCTAAATAACTATGTACACTATTTACATTAGCCTGACACTATAACAGATCTTAATGTATGCAGTTACTTTATAAGTATGTCCAATCTATTATCAGAGTGTCTGATCAATTATTGTATAGTGTCAATCAACGATAAAACATTTCCCCAAGGGTTGTTGATAAATGGCTTTGGATTAATTCTTAGTTCTTTAATTGTAATTTCCAGTAATGCTGTGGTCTTCAGTAGGCTGTAGAAGTCTTCCAAAGTTGGTATTGTGTTTGCATTCCATCTTCTTGTTATACACTTCCTTGAAATTGCAAGTATAGTCAGTGGCGGCTGGTGACTTCAAATCAAAGGGGGGCTGCAGGAGACAGCTGAATGGGTGGGGTCAAGGGGAAGGGGTGTGGCCAACCAGAAAGGGGAGGAGCTATGATCAAAACCACAAAAACTAACTTTAATTAAATACGCTGCCCTGGGTGGGTGGCAAACCATCATTATGAGAGTCCAATCAAGACAAAAATAAGTGTAGAAGAATAAAAATATTTCAATGCATTGGCTGCATGACAGCTTACTTAATATCTAGATGGAAACAAAAGGTTGTGAGGCATGAAAAAAGAAATTACTTTTTAAATACATTATTGGAATGCCAGTCAAAATCAAGTACAAGCAAAACCAGAAGCACCCAACTCAAACCACTTCTCCTTGCAATGCAGTTCTAATTATAATTTATATTCAGCTTTATTAAAGTGCCAAGTAACATGCTGAAAGTAGAAATCTCTGTAAAGCCCCCACTTGTACAAATGTTTCTTATCCAAAAAAGACCTGCTGCCTGACAACTATCTACTTGTTTCATGGGGAAAACATGTAAGTAAAAAATGAAAAGCAAACAAGAAACAAGCTCAAGATACATTGCTTAAAGGATTACTGTACAGGTTATGGACAACACATGATTGGTATTCTGTTTAGTTTACGGGTAAAGTCTGTAGAGATGACTGGAAGTCTCCAACAAGTGTAATGAGCTTTTTAAAATAATGGAATCCTGTCCTTTAATACCCAAGGCTTATACATTATCTAGTCAAGTATTCTCTGCATGGCAACAACAGAAAGGCTTTCAATGTTGGCAATTCTTTAACAGTATGCTTATTAAAGCTTACTTGCATCTTACAATCTCAGACAAGCTTACATTATGGTCATTAAAGCATTGCTAATTAAACACAGAGCAACAGGCACTTTGAGTAATAAGCATAAATCAACAGTACAAAAATATGACAGAAACCAGACCTTTCTGCAAAATCAAGGACAGATGAAAAGTCACTGTAGTACTTGTGTCTACCTTGGATGGGGGGGGGGGCACTGCACATTTACACTGCATAACTACTCCTTGCCTTGCTTGGACACATCCAGAGTCAGTACATGGTGGAGTAGGGTGCAACAAGTATGTCACAATTTGAAATGTCTCTGACTGACTGTGATGGCCCTGACACATGTGTCATACCTCTCAACCTCAAAGCAAGAAATCTGGACAAAGCCATACACAGAAGTGGGACAAATGCCCACAAATAAGGACAATTTTTAAATATTGCTCTAATAAACTTAGAAAGATAATAGAATAGGTCTTGCATTAGTATGACTTTTCTGAAGGGTATAAAATCTGAAACTCAAATGTCTGTCATTATTTTCTAACTTCAGTCTTTAGTGATTTGTCACTAATTTGCCAAAAAACACAATTTTATGAAAAATGGACCAAATGTGATGCAAAAATATAAAATAGCCACACAATACAGCTGGGAACCTGTCAAAGAAGGGACACTTTAATATTAGTACTGCTAACTTGAGCAGCTGACAAAATAAAAGAATCTACATGCATTTCAAGTAATCTATAACTTTATTAGTTATTTCTTAATTGTAAACCCTTCATGTTTTCTTCCAAAATTGCTATTTTGCGGAGGGATTATTAGGGGGAAGAGCAACATTTTAAGCCAAAATCGGAGACAGTTGAGAGGTTGGCTATGCCTAATTCTATAAAGCAATTTATTTGCATGTACCTCTCAACCTGTTAATGCAGTAAATCTGAACAAGGCCAAATATACTGGGGGAACATATAAACAGTACTAAAAATTGCTCTTGTATAAATTGAGACAGTTGATAGAATAACAGTTCTTACTTTAGCATGCATTTTTCTGAAGGTTATGAAGTATGAAACTCTATTTAGTGACTTAATTTCTAAATGATTTGCCAGAAAACTACAAATTTTATGAAGAACAAACCAAAAATAAGAAGCAAAAATCTATTCATTCTTTGAAAATCTGGACAGTCGGGAGATATAGTTCAGCTGGGCCTGTCTGAGTTTGCTGCCCTTCCCCCTGACAAAATCACGGTTGAATGGAGCCTCTGCAATGAACCATTACTTGGCTATTTCACTCCATTTACCATGAACACTAATGTGCATACTGCTTTACTTGTATGATGAGTTGGACTTCATTTGAAAGTTTTATTTTGTATTTTACAGCACAAACACTAAGTCATCTACTAAACTAAGCAATGCAGTCTCACAATGAAAACTTAGCATTAAAACTTCTCTGCCCTTGAAACTCACATTCATTGAAACAGCATTGAAACCCACATTCAAAGAAAATACATTTTGCCAGTGGCAGATAAAGATTAATTTTGGGCTGTTTTCAAATCATAGGCCCCTTGCATATGAAACATACATGTGTCTTTGATACACCTTCCTCATTGTACTAAATTATATTCCTTGTACAATATATTACAGTTGTTAGAGGGCATTTTAAATTTGTTTTGAACATTTTTCCAGTAAGCAATGAAACAAAATGCATGCACCCAAAATGACAAAACTGCCCAGTTCAGAACATTTATCATAAAAGTCTACTCAGACTTCCAGTCCACCATTATCAGTAAATATGCACAATTCTACAGTCCACCATTATCAGTAAATATGCACAATTCTACAGTCCACCATTATCAATAAATATGCACAATTCTACAGTCCACCATTATCAGTAAATATGCACAATTCTACAGTCCATTATCAGTAAATATGCACAATTCTACAGTCCATTATCAGTAAATATGCACTATTTCTGAAGAAGTAAAAGTCATCTAAATAATTCCACATTAAAGAAATCTGTAACTAATGAAGAGGTTGCTGCTAGCAAACACCTTTATATTTCATGGTTTCATCGAAAAATAAAGTGCCTGTTGCCCCTCAGGAATAAATTGCCTATATTACATTAAAAAAATGATAAGCTAGTAATATTGCAAGAGGAAATGGATAAGCTAGTAATATTGCAAGAGGAAATGGATGGCAAACTGATAACGGACTCATAGTTAGTATCTTCACCAAGGAGAACATTCTCAGTACAGCAGCATCCACCCTTTGTGGGAGTAGAACCTACAGCCTTCTGCTTTAAAGGTAAGTACACAACTTGTTGTGCTATTATCAAGGCAAACCAACTTCACTTAAGCAGCACTAAACTTCTGTTCCCCTGCAGCTCTCAGCTCCTTGTAAAATCTACTCAATACTCAACTTCGCAGCACAAGAAAACTGGAAAAAGCCAAAATGTATTGGGGGGGGTCAAAAGCCCAAAAACCAGGGACACAAACATTGCTTGTATAATCTTGGAAAGTTGCTAGAACCATACATTTTACTGCCAAGCTCCCTGTGCAAAACAGAGCAACATACCACTACGCCAAATCAGCTGCTTTGTAAAAGAGGAAGACTGAAACTTAAATGGCTATCATTTAGTGAATTCAGTTCTCACCACAGCTGTCAACCTCTTAGTACAAAACACCTGGTCAAACCCAGTAATGAGGGAATACAGCCGTCAAACATTCAGTGAATTCAGTTCTTGCCATAGCTGGCAACCTTAGCACAAAAAACCTGGACAAAGCCAATAATGAGGGAATACAGTCCCAAAAATAGGGACACATTTCAAATATTCATCTTATAAACTTAGAAAATTGCTAGAATAAAAGGTTGTGTTATGGTTGTGTTACTATGGATTTTCTGAAGAACATGAAGTCTGAAATTCAAGTCTGTCAATTTTACTGCTGACAGAATAAAAACAATTTTCAGCAGAGACCCAGGGGGAAATACTGCAGACACGTCTTTGTAAAATGACAGGGCACCAGAGCTAATCCACACAAATACAGGGAGGAGATGCAGACTCCACACAGAAGGCACCTCAGCCAAGAATTAAACCAGAAAACCTATAGCTGTGAGGCAACAATACTACCACTGCACCATCAAATATGCAAGTACTTAAACATTCAGAAACCTGAAGTCTGAAATTCAAATGCCTGTCAATTTTATTTAACATTTGTTAATCAGGACAGTTTGACTTGGAACAAAAAAAAATTCAGCAGAGGCCCAGGAAGAAATAATGCAGACATGTCTTTGTAACATGGGAGGACACAAAAGCAAACCCACACAAACACAGGGAGAAGATAAAGAGACCACAAAGAAGGCACCCCAGCCAAGAAGCAAACCTGAGAACCTCTAGCTGTGAGGCAACAATGCTGCAACTGCCCCATCAAATATCAAGCATTGCAGCATTTACAAACCACAGATATTATGAGGAACAGATCAGATCAAACATGAGGCAAAAATCTGCAGTTTTTTTTTCACAAATGGTGATGGGTAGGGAATTAAGGTCTTTAACACCTGCATACAAGGTACAGGGTTCAAGCCTGAGGTATTCCCTACCACACACAAACACCTATTGTAGCAAACCACAAAAACTAAGTATACTGCACTGGGTGCCAAACAGTTGTCATGAGAGTCCAATCAAGACAAAATGAAGTGTAGAAGAATAAAAATATTTCAATGCATTGGCTGCATGACAGCTTAATATCTAGATGGCAACAAAAAAGGTTGTGAGGCATGAAAAAATAAATTACTTTTTTTTAAATACATTAATGGAATGCCAGTCAAAATCAAGTATAAGAAAAACAAGCAGCACTCAACTCAAACCACTTCTAGCACCGCAGTTCTAAATATAATTTATATTCAGCTTTATTAAAGTAACAAGTAACATGCTGAAAGTAGAAATCTCCGATGCCCCCACTTGTAAAAATGTTCCTTATCCAAAAAAAGACATCTACTTGTGTCATGGGGAAAACATGATCAAAGTAAAAAATTAAAAGCAAACAAGAAATAAGCTCAAGATACATTGCTTAAAAGGATTACTGTACAGGTTATAGACCACGCGATTGGCATTCCATTTATGGTTAAAGCCTGCAGAGATGACTGTAAGTTTCCAAGTGTAATGAGACTCTTAAAATAATGTAATTCTGTCCTTTATTACAAATATTGGCATATGCATGTCAATACCCAAGGCTTATACATTATCTAGTTAAGTATTCTCTACATGGCAACAGAAAGGCTTTCAATGTTGGCAATTCTTTAACAGTATGCTTATTAAAGCTTACTTGCATCTTGCAATCTCAGCCAAGCTTACCTGATGGTCATTAAAGTATTGCTACTTAAACATAGAACAGCAGGCACTTTGAGTAATAAGCATAAATCAACAGTACAAAAAATATGACAGAAACCAGACCATTCTGCAAAAATCAAGGACATATGAAAAGCCACTCTAGTACTTGTGTCTACCTTGGATGGGTGGGATTCTCTGCACATTTACACTGCATAACTACTCCTTGCCTTGCTTCGACACATCCAGAGTCACTACATGGGGGAGTGGGGTGTAACAAGTATGTCACAGTTTGAAATGTCTCTGACTGACTTGTGATGGCCTTGACACATTTTTCATACCTGTCAACCTCAGAGCAAGAAATCTGGACAAAGCCATACAAAGAAATGGGACAAAGGCCCAAAAATAAGGACAATTTTTAAAATATCGCTCTTATAACCTTAGAAAGCTAATAGAGGTCTTGCATTAATATGAATTTTCTGAATGGTATGAAATCTGAAATTCAAATGTCTGTCATTATTTTCTAACTTCAGTCTTTAATTATTTGTCACTAATTTGCCAAAAAAACACAATTTTATGAAAAATGGACCAAAAAATGTGATGTAAAAATATAAAATAGCAACACAATACAGCTGGGAACATGTCAAGAAGGGACACTTTAATATTAGTACTGCTAACTTGAGCAGCTGACAAAATAAAATTATCTACATGCATTTCTGAAATAAAAGTAATCTGATTATTACAGTTATTTCTTAATTATAAACCCTCCATGTTTTCTTCCAAAATTGCTATTTTTGGAGGGATCATTAGGGGAAGAGCAACATTTTGAGTCAAAATCAGGGACAGTTCAGAGGTTTGGCTATGCCTAATTCTATAAAGCAATTTATTTGCATGTACCTCTCAACCTGTTAATGCAATAAATCTGGACAAGGCCAGATATATTGGGGGAACATATAAACAGTACTAAAATTGCTCTTGTATAAACTGGGACATAAATCTGGACAAGGCCAAATATATTGGAGGGAACATATAAACAGTACTAAAAATGCTCTTCTATAAACTGGGACAGTTGATAGAACAGGTCTTACTTTAGCATGCATTTTTCTGAAGGTTATGAAGTCTGAAACTAGGTGTGTCATTATTTAGGGACTTAATTCCTAAATGATTTGCCAGAAAACCACAATTTATGAGGAACAAATCAAAAATAAGAAGCAAAAAATCTATTCATTCTTTGAAAATCTGGACAGTTGGGAGGTATGGTTCAGCTGGGGCTGTCTAAGTTTGCCACCCTTCCCCCTCACAAAACTCTGGTCGAATGGAGCCTCCCTGCAGCCATTCCAATGATCCATTACTTTGCTATTTCACTCCATTTACCATAAACACTAGTGTGCATACTGATTTACTTCTATGATGATTTGAACTTCATTTGAAAGTTTTATTTTGCATTTTACAGCACAAACACTAAGACATCTGCTAAACAAACTTGGCATTAAACCTTCTCTGCCCTTGAAACTCACATTCACTGAAACATTAAAATCCACATTCAAAGAAAATACATTTTACTCGTGGCAGATAAAAATTAATTCTGGGCTGTTTTCAAATCATAGGCCCCTTGCATATGAAACATACATGTGCTCTTTGATACACCTTCCTATTGCTTTGAACATTTTTCCAGTAAACAATGAAACAAAACTGTCCAATTCAGAACATTTCCATCATAAATGTCTACTCAAGCTTCTACAGTCCACTATTATCAGTAAATATGCACAATTCTACAGTCCACCATTATCAGTAAATATGCAAAATCTCTGAAGTAGTAAAAAGTCATCTAAATAATTCCACGTTAAATAAATCTGTAATGAAGAGGTTGGTGCTAGCAATCACCTTTATATTTCATGGTTTCATTGAACAATAAAGTGTCTGATGCCCCTGTGGAATAAATTGCCTAAATTACATTAAAAATAAGCTAGTAATATTGCAATAGGAAATGGATGGCAAACTGATAACAGGCTCATAATTAGCATCTTAACTTTCAGTACGGCAGCATTCACCCCTTATGGGAGTAGAGCCAACAACCTTCTACATCAAAAGCAAGCACACAGCCTGTTGTGCTATTAGCACTAAACTTCTCTTCCCTCGCAGCTCTCAGCTCCTTGTAAAATCTACTCAATACTCAAAACTGCATCTCAACTTCGCAGCACAAGAAGTCTGGAAAAAGCCAAATTTATTGGGGTGGGTCAAAAGGGCAAAAACCAGGGACACATTAAACATTGCTTGTATAATCTTGGAAAGCTGCTAGAATAAAATGCTGTGTTACCACGGTACCACCATACATTTTACTGCCAAAGTCCCTGTGCAAAAAAGAGTCAGAACAACATACCACTATGCCAAATCACCTGCTTTGTGAAAGAAAAATGCTGTGTTACCACCGTACATTTTACAGACAAGGTCCCTATGCAAAACAGTCAAGAGCAACATACCACTACGCCAAATCAGCTGTTTTGTGAACGAGAGGAAGACTGAAACTTAAATGGCTATCATTTAATGAATTCAGTTCTCACCATAGCTGTCAACCTCTTAGCACAAAACACCTGGACAAACCCAGTAATGAGGGAATACAGCCCTCAAACATATTCAGTGAATTCAGTTCTTGCCATAGCTGTCAACCTTAGCACAAAAAACCTGGACAAAGCCACTAACAGGATATTACAGTCCCAAAAATAAGGAAAAAATTAAAATAGTCATCTTATAAACTTAAAAAATTGTTATAATAAAAGGTTGTGTTACTATATATTTATTGCTAGAATAAAAAGTTGTTTTACTACGTATTTTCTGAAGACTATGAAGTCTGAAATTCAAATGCCTGTCAATTTTACTTCTGATGGAACAAAAACAATTTTCAGCAGAGGCCCAGGGAGAAATACTGTAGACACGTCTTTGTAAAATGGCAGGATACCAGAGCAAATCCACACAAACACAGACTCTACAAAGAAGGCACCACAGCCAAGAATCAAACCACAAATCCTGTAGCTATTAGGCAACAATACTGCCACTGCACCATCAAATATGTAAGAAATTAAACATTCAGAAACCTGAAGTCTGAAATTCAAATGCCTGTCAATTTTATTTAACATTTGTTAATCAGGACAGTCTGACTTGGAACAAAAAAACAATTTTCAGCAGAGGACCAGGAAGAAATAATGCAGACATGTCTTTGTAACATGGGAGGACACAAAAGCAAACCCACACAAACACAGGGAGAAGATACAGACCCCACAAAGAAGGAACCCCAGCCAAGAATCAAACCTGAGAACCTGCAGCTGTGAGGCAACAATGCTACCAGTGCACCATCATATATCAAGCATTGCAACATTTACAAACCACAGATATTATGAGGAACAGATCAGATCAAATATGAGGCAAAAATCTGCAATTTTTTTTACAAATGGTGGTGGGTAGGGAACTCAAGTCTTTAACACCTGCATACAGGGTACAGGGTTCAAGCCTGAGGTATTCCCTACCACACCACCATGAGCACCTGGGGCATTTACACACACACACACACACACACACAGTCCCTATCAACTTCAAACACTAAGTCCCTATCAAAATGTTAAAAGCACCATAATTAACACACTTACCTGTCCATTCTCCATAACGTACATCCACATGCCCGCGCAATAATACAAAGACCCGCGAGATCCGATGAAACCCCTTCCCGACGAGAGACTCCTGACTGCTGGTGTTTTCCCAGTAAGTCTGTGCACTTTAAAAGTGCACAGACTCTGCTCATGTTTCCCTACCAGGACGGCCGGACTGCCTGGAGCATGCGCAGTAGACTCACAGTAGTCTGGACTACTGCGCATGTGTGAAGTCCGCGAAAATTTAAAACTTTTTTTTTTAATTTCTTTTTACTTTTTGTTGAGGGGGCTGCAGTCCGGCAGTCCAATAGCACGGGCCGCCCCTGAGTATAGTCCATACTAGATACATGTTTGACCTATTCAAATGAGGAACTTCGTTCACATTTAATAATACAAGAGTTTTAGTTAAATAAAATGATTCCTTAAATAAAGCTTGTAGAAAGTTATCAATACCATTCCAAAATGGCTTAATTTTAACACAATCAAAGAAAATGTGGTTCCAGTCTACACTGTGTACTTGCTCACATCTGCAGCATATTCCTTTTATGGAAGAACTAATTTTGCTGATTCTGTCTGGGGTTAAGAATGCTCTGTGCAAGCATTTCCAATTAAAAACTTTCCAGTATTGTATAAAGTATGTATATTTTATTGATAATAAGATATTTGTTTTAATATCTTCAGTTAACGGTATTGAATAAACTTTTATTATATATTTCCAATATGAGGTTTTGGGTGTTGCTTTATAGTTTATCAATATTCTGTAACATTTTGAAATACTGTTTCCCATGTCAAAGTCGTTATATGTGATTTCATATATGTATTTTGTAAATTTAGGTATTTCTTTAAATGAATACTTGTTAATAATTCTACTTAAATCTTGCAAATATGACAGAATACTCTGTTATCTTCTCTTACGGCTGTTCCTTTTAACGGCCACCACAGCGAATCATCTGTTTCCATTTCTTCCTGTCCTATGCATATTGCTGTGTCTCACCAACCACCTGCATGTCCTCTCTCACCACATCCATAAATCTTATCTTAGGCCTTCCTCTTTTCCTCTTACCTGGCAGCTCCATCCTTAGCATCCTTTTCAAAATATACCCAGTTTTCCTCCTCAGCTCATGTCCAAACCAACGCAATCTCGCCTCTCTGACTTTGTCTCCAAACCGTCCAACTTGAGCTGACCCTCTAATATACTGATTCTTAATCCTGTCCATCCTTGTCACACCCAGTGCAAATCTTAACATCTTTAACTCTGCCACTTCCAGCTCTGACTCCTGCCTTTTTGTCAATGCCACTGTCTCCAACCCATACAACACAGCTGGTCTCACTACCCTCTTGTAGACCTTCCGTTTCACTCTTACTGGTACTTGTCTGTCAGAAATCACTCCTGACACTCTTCTCCCCCCATTCCATCCTGACTGTACTCTCTTCTTTACCTCTCTTCCACACACACTATTACTCTGAACTGTTGACCCCAAGTACTTAAACTCATCCACCTTCGCCAACTCTACTCCCTGCATCCTCACCATTCCTCTATCTTCCCTCTCATTCACACACACATATTCTGTCTTAGTCTTGCTGTCCTTCATTCCTCTCCTCTCTAGAGCATATCTCCACCTCTCAGGGTCTCCTAAACCTGGTCCCTACTCTCACAACAGATCACAATGTCATCTGCAAACATCATAGTCCATGGGGCCTCCTGTCTGATCTCGTCTGTCAACCTGTCCATCACCATTGCAAACAAGAAAGGGCTCAGAGCAGATTCTTGATGTAATCCCACCTCCACCTTAAACGCATCTCGCACTCCCACTGCAGGCTTCACCACTGTCACACTACCCTCATACATATCCTGCACCACCCTTACATACTTCTCTGCCACTCTTGACTTCCTCATACAATACCACAACTCTTCTCTAGGCACCCTATCATATGCTTTCTCCAAGTCCACAAAGACACAATGCAACTCCATCTGACCTTCTCTATATTTCTCCATCAACTCTCAGAGCAAATATTGCATCTGTAGTGCTCCTTTTTGGCATGGAACCATACTGCTGATCACTAATCATCACCTCCCCTCTTAAACTAGCTTCCGACACTCTTACCCATAACTTCAAGCTGTGACTGATCAGTTTTATCCATCTGTAGTTACTACAGCTCTGCACATCACACTTATTCTTAAAAATAGGTACCAAAACACCTTTTCTCCACTTCTCAGGCATCCTCTGACTTTCCAAGATTTCATTAAATAATCTGGTTAAAAACTCCACTATCATTTCTCCTAAGCACCTCCATGCTTCCACTGGTATATCATCTAGACAAACAGCATTTCCATTCTTCATCCTCTTCATAGCTGTCCGTACTTCCACCTTGCTAATCTGTTTCACTTCCTGATTCACTATCCCCACATCATCCAACCTTCTCTATCTCTCATTCTCTTCATTCATCAGACCCTCAAAGTATTCTTTCCATCTGCTCAACACACTCTCCTCGCTTGTGAGTACATTTCCCTCACTATCCTTTATCACCCTTACCTGCTGCACATCTTTCCCAGCTCGGTCCCTCTGTCTAGCCAATTGGTACAAGTCCTTTTCTCCCTCTTTAGTGTCCAACCTTTCATGCAACTCTCCATATTCCTTATCCTTAGCCTTTGCCACCTCTCTCTTTGCCATGCTCCTCATCTCCTTATACTCCTGTCTACTTTCTTCATCTCTCTGACAATCCCACTTTTTCTTCACCAGCCACTTCCTCTGTATACTCTCCTGTACTTCCTCATTCCACCACCAGGTCTCCTTGTCCACCTTCCTCTGTCCAGATGTCACACCAAGCGCCTTTCTAGCTGTCACCCTTACCATCTCTGCTGTAGTTACCTACCTATTTGGTAACTCTTCAATGCCCCCCAGTACCAGTTGTAACTCTTCCCTGAACTTCACCTCACAATCACCCTTTTTATCTTCCACCATTTGATCCTTGGCACTGGTCTCACACTTGTCCTCCTCTTCTTGATCACCAATGTCATCCTACAGACCACCATTCTATGCTGCCTAACTATACTTTCCCCTGTCACCACTTTACAGTCTCCAATCTCCTTCAGACTGGCCCTCCAGAATGACAGACATTCTATGATGACAGAATACTCTGTAAAGTTAGCAAGTCCTGTTGTGGATTTTTGTGTGTTGTTTTTTATTACTTGCATATCTAAAACTTTTAGTTTTTTGATACATTGGAGCCAACAAACAAATCCTTTCTGTTCACAGGAATTAATAATTTCTCTATATATTTTATGTGGAACATTCTTTGTGACTATAAATGGTGTTAAAAGATCAAGCCATAATTTTCCTAAATGAGTCAATGTAATAATTAATAATACGAGTTTAGTGGGTTTAGTTATATTGCATACTAATACATAATATGTGCCATGGCAAATTGTTCTTTTCTGTTGTTTGATTTTTTTTTTTTTTTTTTTTTTGTAAATCAAATACATTTATTGATATTATAGTTAGTAATGTGTTATAATTTGCAGAGTAATTTGGACTTGTCCAATCTGACATTGTTTTAGATATTGATGCTTTTATATATGTTTCTTTATCACGAAAGTTTAATCCTTCCTATTTCCTGGTTATATATTTCTGTAATTATGCCATCTATACCTGGAGCTTTATTATCTTTACCCTCTTTTATTGTATCTGTAATTTCTTTGTAGGATATGGGTGCTTGCAGATCTAGTTTTAATTTTTCTGGTATTTTTTTATATTAGAACTTTTTTCATCTAGATTTAAATAATCAATATCTATATTTTCTTTTTGGAAATGTTCCATATAGTGATTTCTATAGGCATCAAGAATCTCACCTATATCCGAGACATTTTTCCCTTTCTTTTCATGGAAGATACTTTAAATGTTATTAGCTTTTGATTGTATTTTGATTCTTGTGGATAAATTATGTAGATATTTGGGAGAAGTGGCCAAAGTATTCATTTTTAGTTTTTCTAAAGCTAAACTAGTTTAATGTGTTAGAAGTTTGTTGTATTTATTGTTTAATACTTCTACTTTCTTTTTCATCTCCAAATGATTTTGATTTTCTTTCAGCTTTTACTGACAAATGTTTGGGTTGTAAATCTAATAATTCAGAATCCCAGTCTCTGATTTTTTTTTATACCAAGTTAGGGTTTTACCATATATGTAGGCTTTTAATGAGTCCCATATCATTATTTTATTTATCTCTGCGATATAATTAATATCTAAGAACTGTAATTCAGATAATAACCAAGGTTTGAACTCTTTAATTTAAGTTATATATGCTGGAATTCTGGAGTTAAAGATTAATGGTTTGTACCCATTTTGAAGTTTTAGTATCAATGAATTGTGGTCTGAAAAGGGGAAGGGAGTGATTGAGAAATTAATGATTTTAGAGTGTAAGTCATAGGCAGCAAATATGTTATCTATTCTAGTTTGGGTACCAAATCTGTGATCTTGATGGAAAAACAACAAAGATTTATCTTCTTTAAATTTGAAATTATCTACCAGATGAAATTATTCTATCCACTTGTTTAAAGCTTTTGATGCAGAAGATGTATGCAGCAGTCTTTTATTTGCAGTTTCAGAAATATCAAATATACAGTTAAAATCTCCTCCTAATATTAATTTCCTTTATAATTATTGGAAATGAAATCCAACTGTTTTTTAACAGTTCATGTTCCAATGCCTGAGAACCAGTATAGATTGGCTAGGGTTCATATTCTGTTATTATATATAACTATTACTAATGCCATAAGGCCTTCTTTATCTTCATACGTATAAATGATTTCTGGGTTAATCACATTTGTTTTCCATAAAATTTTTACCCGTTTTGTCTTTGCCTTATAAGTGGATTGCGCCAATATCATATATTCCTTAGGATTCTATTTGTAATTGTCATTTGTTTTGAAATTAGTTTCTTGAAGGAAGACAATTTGTGCTTTGTCAGTTTTAAATATTTGAGTAGATTTGATCTTTTGCTAGGATTGTTTAAGCCATGGGTATTTAAAGATAATAAAGTTAAATCCATCTTAAGTTATTTAGACTATGCATTTTTTGTTTTATTGTGACTATTAACTGATAACTATAAAGTATATGTTTGAGCTTTTAAAGGAAATTATCATTTTTTTGCTTTGAGTGTTTTCCAGTAAAGTAATGTTTTGGTCAGGCATACTTAAAATGTTTTTGTGAAATAAATTTAAATTAATAAATGTTAGCAAAACTAAAATCCGCACTAGCCATGGAATGAAAATCATTCCTAATCTGATGGATAAACCTAAGTCCATCAGATTATCACTCATACCTTGACAATCCAGAACATCTGAGCTCCATAAACTGAATTATCATATGGAGAATATTTCCATTACGAATAAGCAATATTTGCATTATTTTGAACAGATATAGTACTAGTGTAGATTAGAAAGAATTCTAATACAATATAAATGCCTACTTATTGCATAGCAATTAATATTTACATGAGAGGTAGATGACAAGTAATTCAATCACAGTAAAGGAGGATGTATCATAAATAAAACCTCATAAAAGATTATAGCACCCAGATATTTAACATATTCAACCTTATTACTTAATATAAAGAGATGGTAATGATATTTTCATAATTGTATAATACAATGTACTTTACTCGCTATATCAGAAGTTATATTTCAATGTTTGCCAGCATTTAAGTAATCACTTTGTTGCTAACTTACTTAAAGCATCAAGTTTGTTTTATGCGAACGTTGATGAAAGTTAGTGCATTTTAATTAATCAGTGCATCCCTCTTCCCCCCATTTTCTACACATAAGGATTTTCATACCTGTCATTTCTTATTATATAATGAGTGAAATTATAGGTTAGAAACAACAAATTCACTTATTGTGATTAATGATTACAAGTTCCCTTTCCATATTCATAAATTGCCATTTTATGGCATATACTGAAAGTTTTTAGATTTAAATGGCAGCATTCTATTTTGTATATTCAGCAAAGGTTAAACTGAGTGATTATTGTCAATTTAATACAATTTGTTCAGAATGTGATTTTTACATTCTGTGACATTCCTAGTTCAGGCTTCTATTGTTTCTCATGAACAACTTTGTCAGTTTGATGTCATGTATAAAACATTAGTTACCTTGATAACTGCTGAAGTATTATATATGTTCAAGATGAGTTATAAAAACTACAATTCAAGTTAAAGCAATTATATAACTTGTTTTACACATTTACTTATATGAGAAAATCATCATGCTTCCCCTTGATGTTCAATATAGTGTATGTCATTTATGACAAGTTAAAACAGTAGTCTTATTATACACAAGCCCATGTTATTAAACTGAGTGTCTATTGTCAATTTAATACTATTTGTTCAGAATATGACTGTTACATTCTGTAACATTTCAGTTTCAGGCTTCTAATCCCACTTCTAATCCCACTTTTTCTTCACCAGCCACTTCCTCTGTATACTCTCCTGTACTTCCTCATTCCACCACCAGGTCTCCTTGTCCACCTTCCTCTGTCCAGATGTCACACCAAGCACCTTTCTAGCTGTCACCCTTACCATCTCTGCTGTAGTTACCTACCTATTTGGTAACTCTTCAATGCCCCCCAGTACCAGTTGTAACTCTTCCCTGAACTTCACCTCACAATCACCCTTTTTATCTTCCACCATTTGATCCTTGGCACTGGTCTCACACTTGTCCTCCTCTTCTTGATCACCAATGTCATCCTACAGACCACCATTCTATGCTGCCTAACTATACTTTCCCCTGTCACCACTTTACAGTCTCCAATCTCCTTCAGACTGGCCCTCCAGAATGACAGACATTCTATGATGACAGAATACTCTGTAAAGTTAGCAAGTCCTGTTGTGGATTTTTGTGTGTTGTTTTTATTACTTGCATATCTAAAACTTTTAGTTTTTTGATACATTGGAGCCAACAAACAAATCCTTTCTGTTCACAGGAATTAATAATTTCTCTATATATTTTATGTGGAACATTCTTTGTGACTATAAATGGTGTTAAAAGATCAAGCCATAATTTTCCTAAATGAGTCAATGTAATAATTAATAATACGAGTTTAGTGGGTTTAGTTATATTGCATACTAATACATAATATGTGCCATGGCAAATTGTTCTTTTCTGTTGTTTGATTTTTTTTTTTTTTTTTTGTAAATCAAATACATTTATTGATATTATAGTTAGTAATGTGTTATAATTTGCAGAGTAATTTGGACTTGTCCAATCTGACATTGTTTTAGATATTGATGCTTTTATATATGTTTCTTTATCACGAAAGTTTAATCCTTCCTATTTCCTGGTTATATATTTCTGTAATTATGCCATCTATACCTGGAGCTTTATTATCTTTACCCTCTTTTATTGTATCTGTAATTTCTTTGTAGGATATGGGTGCTTGCAGATCTAGTTTTAATTTTTCTGGTACATTTTTATATTAGAACTTTTTTCATCTAGATTTAAATAATCAATATCTATATTTTCTTTTTGGAAATGTTCCATATAGTGATTTCTATAGGCATCAAGAATCTCACCTATATCCTAGACATTTTTCCCTTTCTTTTCATGGAAGATACTTTAAATGTTATTAGCTTTTGATTGTATTTTGATTCTTGTGGATAAATTATGTAGATATTTGGGAGAAGTGGCCAAAGTATTCATTTTTAGTTTTTCTAAAGCTAAACTAGTTTAATGTGTTAGAAGTTTGTTGTATTTATTGTTTAATACTTCTACTTTCTTTTTCATCTCCAAATGATTTTGATTTTCTTTCAGCTTTTACTGACAAATGTTTGGGTTGTAAATCTAATAATTCAGAATCCCAGTCTCTGATTTTTTATACCAAGTTAGGGTTTTACCATATATGTAGGCTTTTAATGAGTCCCATATCATTATTTTATTTATCTCTGCGATATAATTAATATCTAAGAACTGTAATTCAGATAATAACCAAGGTTTGAACTCTTTAATTTAAGTTATATATGCTGGAATTCTGGAGTTAAAGATTAATGGTTTGTACCCATTTTGAAGTTTTAGTATCAATGAATTGTGGTCTGAAAAGGGGAAGGGAGTGATTGAGAAATTAATGATTTTAGAGTGTAAGTCATAGGCAGCAAATATGTTATCTATTCTAGTTTGGGTACCAAATCTGTGATCTTAATGGTATAACAAGAAAGATTTATCTTCTTTAAATTTGAAATTATCTACCAGATGAAATTATTCTATCCACTTGTTTAAAGCTTTTGATGCAGAAGATGTATGCAGCAGTCTTTTATTTGCAGTTTCAGAAATATCAAATATACAGTTAAAATCTCCTCCTAATATTAATTTCCTTTATAATTATTGGAAATGAAATCCAACTGTTTTTTAACAGTTCATGTTCCAATGCCTGAGAACCAGTATAGATTGGCTAGGGTTCATATTCTGTTATTATATATAACTATTACTAATGCCATAAGGCCTTCTTTATCTTCATACGTATAAATGATTTCTGGGTTAATCACATTTGTTTTCCATAAAATTTTTACCCGTTTTGTCTTTGCCTTATAAGTGGATTGCGCCAATATCATATATTCCTTAGGATTCCATTTGTAATTGTCATTTGTTTTGAAATTAGTTTCTTGAAGGAAGACAATTTGTGCTTTGTCAGTTTTAAATATTTCAGTAGATTTGATCTTTTGCTAGGATTGTTTAAGCCATGGGTATTTAAAGATAAGAAAGTTAAATCCATCTTAAGTTATTTAGACTATGCATTTTTTGTTTTATTGTGACTATTAACTGATAACTATAAAGTATATGTTTGAGCTTTTAAAGGAAATTATCATTTTTTTGCTTTGAGTGTTTTCCAGTAAAGTAATGTTTTGGTCAGGCATACTTAAAATGTTTTTGTGAAATAAATTTAAATTAATAAATGTTAGCAAAACTAAAATCCGCACTAGCCATGGAATGAAAATCATTCCTAATCTGATGGATAAACCTAAGTCCATCAGATTATCACTCATACCTTGACAATCCAGAACATCTGAGCTCCATAAACTGAATTATCATATGGAGAATATTTCCATTAGAATAAGCAATATTTGCATTATTTTGAACAGATATAGTACTAGTGTAGATTAGAAAGAATTCTAATACAATATAAATGCCTACTTATTGCATAGCAATTAATATTTACATGAGAGGTAGATGACAAGTAATTCAATCACAGTAAAGGAGGATGTATCATAAATAAAACCTCATAAAAGATTATAGCACCCAGATATTTAACATATTCAACCTTATTACTTAATATAAAGAGATGGTAATGATATTTTCATAATTGTATAATACAATGTACTTTACTCGCTATATCAGAAGTTATATTTCAATGTTTGCCAGCATTTAAGTAATCACTTTGTTGCTAACTTACTTAAAGCATCAAGTTTGTTTTATGCGAACGTTGATGAAAGTTAGTGCATTTTAATTAATCAGTGCATCCCTCTTCCCCCCCATTTTCTACACATAAGGATTTTCATACCTGTCATTTCTTATTATATAATGAGTGAAATTATAGGTTAGAAACAACAAATTCACTTATTGTGATTAATGATTACAAGTTCCCTTTCCATATTCATAAATTGCCATTTTATGGCATATACTAAAAGTTTTAGATTTAAATGGCAGCATTCTATTTTGTATATTCAGCAAAGGTTAAACTGAGTGATTATTGTCAATTTAATACAATTTGTTCAGAATGTGATTTTTACATTCTGTGACATTCCTAGTTCAGGCTTCTATTGTTTCTCATGAACAACTTTGTCAGTTTGATGTCATGTATAAAACATTAGTTACCTTGATAACTGCTGAAGTATTATATATGTTCAAGATGAGTTATAAAAACTACAATTCAAGTTAAAGCAATTATATAACTTGTTTTACACATTTACTTATATGAGAAAATCATCATGCTTCCCCTTGATGTTCAATATAGTGTATGTCATTTATGACAAGTTAAAACAGTAGTCTTATTATACACAAGCCCATGTTATTAAACTGAGTGTCTATTGTCAATTTAATACTATTTGTTCAGAATATGACTGTTACATTCTGTAACATTTCAGTTTCAGGCTTCTATTGTTTCTCTTGAACAACTTTGTCAGTTTGATGTCATGTATAAAACATTAGTTACCTTGGTAACCACTGAAGTATTATATATGTTCAAGATGAGTTACAAAAACTACAATTCAAGTTAAATCAATTACATGACTTGTTATACATATTTGCTTATATAGGAAAATCATCATGCTTCCCCTTGAAGTAAAATGTAGTATATGTCATTTATGACAAGTTAAGACAGTACTGTTATTATACATAAGCTCATGTTATTAAATCCTGTCTTTAATATCTAAATTCAGCAGACTGTTTTATCGTATATGACAATTATATATTTTATGTATAGATTTACTAAAATAATACATTACACAACTATTGTGTGTGTGCGTTTTTTTTTTTTTGGCTGTTGCTTAGTTATTTGAGAGACCACAAGCTGTAATGCTTATTCTTATTATTAGCTCCTTCCAAGCATGTTTATACAGTCCATGGACTTTAAATTGTGAGACCCTTCTAGTTTCTTATTTGTTATAGGTATATTTCCATCCTTATATACACACATATCAGTACTTCAAGCATGGGCAACAATGCCCATCCAGTTTTGCCAAAATACCTTTCACTAGTTCATGAGGTGTGTTTCCAGGCTGTTCTTAAAATATCCAAACCAATATTCATCCTGTTCCATTTTACCAGCCTACTCCATGCAGTGGCCAGTCTGCCAGTGAACCACTCAAAACACCTTCCTTTCCCATGGATATTTCCACGAAGGAAATCTGATGACTCCCTAGCACTTCCCCACAACCCCAAACACCCCTAGAATCATCTATCCTCATATGCCCAACATGTCCGAGCAAGCTCACCTCCCAGACCTCTGCAAAGGGTACTGCACAAGACCAAGTGCTTTTCGTCTTTCACAATAACTTAGACTTCCACTCTTATGTAACTCCTTAATGCATTTGCACCAAAATGCATTTTAAATATAAATTGTGCTTATTATTTTTATTATTTTTTTTTAATCAAGAATCAACTTAATGAGCTAAATGAAGTGTTGGGGACCATCAATATGTGTACATGTGGTTTAATCCAGCCCCTTTATTTTTTTAAACCAAAACTTTCATTGCTGAGAATCATCTCGGAGGATCCTCAAAGCTGTAAAGCATTATTATCACTCTGTCTCCATTACCATAGCAACCTGGGAACATCTGTTTCTGTTAGTGTGTCTGTGTACTGCATACCAGAGGCCCGCGATACACCTGAAGCAAAGCTTCACTTCACTGCAACTTCAAGCCTAAATTCCTTCCCTTTCAGTAAGGCAGCAGCCAGGAAAAGAACGCAGTGCAAACAAATAAAAAAAACTCCCAACAAGCCCCCGCAACAAGAGATTACACATTCTTCCAACCTTCCCACCTCTCACTCAGCAGATATATAAACAAACTATTCTCTGCCAAAATATCCCAAATCACAGTTTTATTTACCCCCTTCCCCTGGATCCAGGCTAAAACACCAAATGTATCTTCCTAATACACATGCACCAGTAAACTTCAATCACAAGCTGCAACCCACAGCTTCCCAGAGACGAAAATGGCAACATACAACAGCTGCCAGATACAGCTGCATTTACGCACACCATGTCAGGCTTAAGCAAACACCTCTAGAAGTTATGATACATGCCATAATTGATATTAACTATGTTTAGATAGAATAATAATGACATTTGTACTAGTTGCCAGACACAGCTGCATCCACGCACACCATATCAGGATTGATCAAACAGCACTCATAGATGTGATACCTGCCATAATTGATATTAATTATATTTAGACAGAATAATGATGACATTTGTACTAAGAACTTGGTACTATTATTTAACCAGGATATACATGACATTTCTAAATCATACTTTAACTGAAGAAGGCATTAGTCGCCATGACAGCATTTTTTCAAAAGACTCTACTGTTACTGCTATTATATATGATGTTAATTTGTTACATTTGAGTCTGAACTCTCATGAATGGTACCTTGTTGAATTAGTTAATTAATTACTTAAATTATTATAAGTAAAATCAATGAAAAATTAACAAGATAAGTATTCATTGAGTTCAACTAGGGGAATAGAATCATCTATGTTTGTATTATATGTTGCTTTGTTTGGCTTGTATATAATGTAAATAGCAACCCATCTTGACCTACCTTTGTTTGTGAAGAATTATTGGACTCTTTGAACATTCTGAATAAATCATTACTGTTTCTCAGTTGTTTAAGAAACCTTCCTTTTTTTTTAAATAAAAACAGATGACAAGAAATGTACTATACCAGCTGATAGTTTGAGAGATGTAGTTGTAAGAATTATTTTTCGGGGACAGCTATCTTGGAATTCGTTTTTTGTTTCTTCTTTCTAGCATCAGTCCAGGGATTTGTTTATTTTATTCTTTTAAGAGTAGGAGCCATCCATTCCATTTTTTCTGGGGTAGACACTATGTTGTTGTTTTTGATGAATATAGTAGCTTATTCTAAGTCATTAAAGGAGGGCGGCCACGGTGGTGCAGTGGTTAGCATTGCCGCCTCACAGCAAGAGGTTCTCCGGTTCGATCCTCGGCTGGGGTGCCTTCTGTGCGGAGTCTGCATGTCCTCCCTGTGGTCGCGTGGGTTTCCTCCGGGTGCTCCGGTTTCCTCCCACATCCCAAAGACATGCTGCAGGTGGATTGGACACTCTACATTGGCCTTAGGTGTGCGTGTGAGTGTGCCTTCTGTGGAAGGTTGGGCGCTGGGCTGGCAACTCGACACTGTAAAACTCCACTGCCATTCAATGTGCGGACAGGTGATCCGCTGTGGTGACCCCTAACCGGGATAAAGCCGAAAGAAGAAGAAGATTCTAAGTCATTAAAGGTTCTCATCTCATTGGCAAAAATTATTTTTATCTTGGCTGGAAAGGCCAGCTGTGCTTTAATGTTGTTTTGTTTCAACAGTTTTATTATTGGCCAGACTTTTTTCCTTTATTCTAGTATTCTGGAAGAATAATCATTGTCAAATCTTATCAGGCTTTGGTTGTATTTTAAGGGTGATTTTCTCCAAGCAGATTTTAATATTAGTTCCTTGTCCAGGAATGAAAGAAATTTTATAACTATGGATCTAGGTGGAGTATTTATTGAGTTAGAAGCAGGTTTCCTTAGAGCTCTATGTGCCCTTTCAATTCCAAATGGTTGTTATGAGTGAAATAATGTCTTCTCCTTCAGTGTTTTCAGGCAGACCAAAGATCTTTATGTTGTTTCTCCTTTCCCTGTTTTCTAAGTAAGCTATTTTGTTAAGCAGCCATGTATTCTGTTTAAGCAGAAATTCTTTTTGGAATTCTTCCTCTTTGAGTCTCCCTTCAGTGTTATTTAGAGAAGTTTCTATATTTGTTATTTTTGTATGATGTTGCTGTAATAGTTCCTTAAGAGTTATCAGTCTGTTTTTGAGAATTTAATTTGAGATTTTCTAAGTCATTTTAAAGCCACCCATCTTCAAAGATAGTGCCTGTCAGGTAGATGTCATCAATTGCAGTTCTTTTTTCAAAGCAGCATCTGGATGAGAATTCCTTGAGTTGTTCATATTCAGTGACTCAATATATCTCCAAGTTACTTGACAGGAAATTTTTTGTATATCTCCACCAAAATGAATATTTATGTAATTTAGTAGTTTATCTATAGATTTCTGATGTTTAAACTTGAAAATAATAAAAAGTTTTCCTATATTATTATACTAGTTTATGGAGCTCTCAAAATTCATTGCTCTCAGTTGGCCATCTAGGCTCCGCTCTCTTCCGAATATGTTTGATAATGGAATAAGAATGTCTATAGGCAGTGACTACTGAATTCAGTGGAGTTTCCACCTTTGTGCAAGGGAATAATCGATGACTTTTTTCCAGATAATGGGGACATAGTTTTCTTGGATAGATCTGTTTATGAGAATAGAGACAGGGTATGCTAAAGGTTCATGCTAATGTACTGTGAAGGAAGACTTTCAGCAGTGTGTATAGTAGACTTTAGCTTATGAACTAATTTTTCTATAGTAGAGATGAGAATGGTGTTGATGCATAAGACATGGATTTTAGAAAACAGTTATTTGGGGATATAGCAGGGGTATGTGAGCTGCTTATTATAAGGGAGGTGAATGAATGTATGAAATGAATGCATGAAGTGTGAGTTGAGTTGGTTAGAAATATGTTTGGTAGGTCCATAGGTTTATAGATATACACTAGGCTAACAACCACTGGGGCCTTTATAAGCTTATCCATGCAACTCAAATGCATCCCATGAGTCTTTGTGCCTTTCAGGTTATTTTAAGGGGCATGTGTTGGTTATGGCATCATTTAATGGCTGTTTCTGTCCATCAGAAACATAACTGTCAGAACAGAAGCGAAATTTTATTTTTTCATCCACTGTTCCAGGTTTTGCTTGACTAGGATTAGAGAAAGGCTCTGCTTCACATAGCTGGACAGCCTATTTCAAAGAATGGGGATTCTCTGAGATACATACCTGTCCCTCCAACATGACATATTTAAGTAGCAAGCAAAGTTTAAATCCTTAGATCTAGTAGTGAGTACAAAGAAGAGATTTAAGACAATCTGCAGAGGACATTGTATCTATGCCCTGTATTCTTTTTGTAAGCAACCTCTGTGGACACTCCAGTTGTTGCACGTGCCTGATCAGGTACATAATAAAGGTGCATTATACTCAATGATGAGACTGATGAGGGCTGAATACAATGGCACAGTGACTTCCCTGGACCTAGATGTCATGTTCTTACTTATAAGCCAAGTGGCACTGAATGATTTTCTTACTACCTTAGACACATGTTGGTACAAGCCAGGTTACTATCTACATGAGTCCCCAAATCCCTGACTATTGTGTCCATGTTTAAGGTTGTCTTATCAATAAGGTAGTTTCCCTGGATGGTCAGCTTCCCAAAAGGTACTATTATGCATTTTTTTCTTTTGGCATTGAGATTTAAGCCATGACTTTGGCACCAGTCATTTTTCTGTGTTAGACCTTCCTGTAAGATTTTAACATCTTTGGGGGTTTCTATAATTGCTCATAGCTTGCAATCATCTGTAGAGTTTTTAAACCAGAGGCCTTGACATTGACCTTGACTTCCAACAAATAGATGCCAAGGAGGAACAGAACCAGTACAGAGTACTGGGAGCTCCACTGGTGAATGACCTCTTTGTGGAGGTGGTTTCTCTAGTCCTAACTTAATAGGTCCTGTCAGTGAGCCAGCTGTCTATCCAGTGAGTTGTATAGAGATTTGTGCCTAATTTCATTAGTTTATTTAAATGCCCAAGTTAGGTTACATCAAGCAGCATGCAACATTTTGCCCTCATCCATTGCCTTGTTGACTTTCTCAAATAAGTCTACCGGGTTCAGTAGGCATGACCTAACTTTGACAAAACCAAACTGGGTAGGGTCCAGCATCTGAATATTTTCTAAGTCACTGTAAATCTTTTCCATGATAAATATTTTCATGGCTTTGCATATGAGACTAGTCAGAATAATTGGATTTTAGTTCTTGGGATCCAATGATGGTCTGCCTTTGTGCAGATAGATGACCATTGCAGTCCACCATTCATTTGGCATGAAGCCAGTGTGAATGTTCTGGTTGAAAGTGACTCCCATGGCCCTGATAGGTCATATTTCAGGCTATTTAGGAGGAATACTGGGATATTATCAGGGTCCATAAAAGCTTTATTCATATTTTAGAGAGCACATCTAAGACCTACTCTTATTGTTGGTTGGAGGGACTATGTTAGGTGGTATTTCCTGAAGGGTGTGTGGGGATGAGTGGGGAGGTAAGGCTGGAGTTGAATTTGTCAGCCAGAAGATTTGCTATACCTCCCATTTGTGTGAACTTTGCTCCATTTACCAACGGTTCAGCACACTGTTGTGTTTTACCTTTGTGATTTTGACATAGCTAAAGAAGACTTTATGACTAATTGTGGCCTGGGATGGCATGTTTACCTCAAAATTTACTTTGTTGGACTTAAATTGTCCTCTTAGTTGTCTATTTAGTTTGATGAGAAAGTTTTTATCTTTTTTGGTGTTACACCTCTTTATTTTAGCTATGGCATTCTTCTATTGTTGTACAGCTTGTTTAATTTTGGGCTTACTTCTTGTAGGAGCAACAGCCTCTATGCAATCATTGACATAGTTACACATGGCTTCTGTGAATAATTCTGCATAGATAGATATGTTGTCTGGGTTTGGAGGAGCTTGAAATTTTGAGATGTTATGGTTGTAGGTGTTGTTTGGGCTGAGTGACCTGTTTGTAACAATTTGTTAATGGAGGACCAGAATTGTTTGGGGTTCTATGTGTGGGTATCTTGGATTTAATTCCAGTGAGTTTTTATCATATCTGATTTTTTTTTTTCTTTTGTGAGGTTGTGAAGTTCTCTGACATTCTGTAGATTACTCTGTGTTTTATTATGAAGCTAATATTTCTGGGTCTAGAGTAGATACTCAAAGTTACTGAACTTCAAATAAGATATGATTGACACCATATGCTCGAAGTCCAGTAACATCTATACCTAATAAAAACATTAAATAAAGTAAAAAAACAGAACTACTTGTTCTAAGCAGGGGGGCAAGCCCCCCCTGCACCCCCCACACCCCCCACTACTTAAATATTCCAACTACTTAAATATTCCAACAACCGCACTACATTGAAGTAAACAGAAATCTCCCCTTACAGAGATTTCCATTTACCTCTTCGATGTTCTGTGGTTTCGCTGTTTACATGTCGGGAATGTCAGATTCGACATTGTGATCATTCTAGATTCTAATATATACCCATATTTCCAGGCATTATCTCTGGTATAATTGCTTAACAGTTTTTGTGAACCAAGGGGCAGAGTTAAATTTGACTATTGCATCTGGTTGGAGCTAATTAGTTTGTTATAGTGAGAAAGGTAAAATATGTAACTTTTTCATCTAGCTGGAGACTTTTTAGCATATGCTAATTGCAACATTTCAGTATTTCTATCAACATATCTTTGTTAAATTGAAGTTAGTATGGACTGTGTTATAGTGGTAGTCTTTTTGGGGGTGTGTTGACACTCAAAGAGTTTGGGACTGTACCGAAGGAGAAAATTTTATGTGGTTCATATGTGAGGGCCAGTCTATAATAGAATATCTATTGGTGCATTTGCTGTATCTGGTTGGAGAGGTAATGAATTGTGAGAAGTTATATAGATTTATGATTGATGTATGGTAAGGAGCAGAAACAGATTGTATATCAATATATACTTTACCTACGATGATGGTTTCTTGGTTGATATTAGTAGATAACTGAGACAGAACATCCCTTAAAGCTGAATTGATGTTACATGGGAGAATGTAAACAGTGACAAATTTCATATTTTTATAATTATTGATTTCTGAGAGGGGAAAGGAGCATTTAGCATTGTTGGAGGAGGGTGGGCAGATTGAGTATACTTAGAGTACCAGTGAGTTATTGTATAGAACTACTATGCCCCAGCTTTTTTTTTTTTTTTGTGGTCACAAAATGTTATAGCCTGGAGAAAGTATTTCATCATTGTTATTGTCGGGATTCTGCCAGGTTTTTGTTAAAACTAAATTATTTGGGGTATGGAGTGTAACCCAAGCATGTAGCTCATATACTTTATTGCATATGCTTTGACAGCTGATGATGGAAAAGTCTGGGGGTAGGATTTTTTTTTTTAAATAAGCATGGTTAATCTAAAGGAAGGTGGCACTAGGTTGGTTTTGAGAGAGTGTGGAGGGATGAGTAGTGGGCTCTGGTTTGGGGTGGACTTCACCACAGTAAATTAATATTTTAGCAGAGGCTGGTTAAGGGATGGGGTATTTAGGTTTCTATCTGTGCAAGTTAGATAGGCAGGGGTTATTTATTTTCTAGAAAATTGTATATATGAGGATGTTAGAGGGTGGGGGAGATGCTACAGAGACTGATTTGCTTGAGAGTAGAGGTACTTAGTGTAGGTATTATGTATGTTAGAGTACAGGATGTTCTTTTGTGTAAAGACGGGTGGTAAGTGATAAAGGTGATAAGAGACAGGAGTCACACAGAGGAGGATGCTACTAAGAAGCATTGTGATTTGTTGTAGAGAGTGCAGAGTAGAAAGGGAATCAGGGAGTACAGGTATTTTTAAGATGCAGTGAATGTATCAGTAGGGGAGTGGAGTACAGAAGAAAGGAGAGCGTTCTCGGAGATTAGAGACTATGATGGAGATGAAGAAGTTAGGATACAGAGTAGCTGTGTTTGAGGTGCAGTGATATAACAGAAGAGGCATAATTATGGAATTTAGGAATGGATTTTTATAAGATGTGAAAGTATGTGAGTCATGGGAACTGTAGTTTTGAGTGGTTTAAGAAATATAGTGCTAGAGAGAGGGGGAGGGGTTTGGGTATGTAAAGAGTTTCCTGAGATGTGTGGTAGGAAAAGTGATTTGATAGTGGGGGTTCTGGTTGTTTGCTATGATGGGATAGCGATGGTTTAAGGATAAATAAGTATCACAGGTACTGGATGTGCTAACTCCTTGACACCGTAGATTAAGAGTCTAATTCATTTATAACTAGTGAAGACCTTTTTTTTAGGTGTGTTTAGTAGTCATTTGCATGCATTTTGTATAATGCCAAAGTTTTGATATAAGGCTAAGGGCTTTGTTTCTCCATGGCGCAACTATATTATATTTAGCAATACTATAAAAATTGTCTATTCAGTTCTTAGGAATGTGACTGTTTCTGTCACTGTTGGTGTGGTTGCATTTGTAAGTGACAGAAGTTTAAAACCGAACTAAATCTAGAACTTCATCAAGTGATAGTGTAATGTGCAAATCTGATAGCCCTGTTCTGTTTATTAATTGTTGTTTTTAGAGTTTAGGCTAAAATTTGTGTAATTTTGATTATGAACGATTCTCAGCATTTTACAGGTTGTGTTCATATTCTTGGATGTGAAAGTTGGTATATCATCAGTGAAAGAAATAGAGAAGTAACTCACAGTTTTCAAATTATTTGATATCAAAGAAAGCATCTATGTGTGAATAGCTGGGCAAAACCAGAGATATGTTTACAAGCAAGAGGAAGAATCTTGATTAAAAACCTAGCCCGGATTTATATCACGTAGTAGTACATTTTAGTAGAACTGCTGTCAGTAAGCCACTGGAATAATTTATAAACTGACTCTGGCTCTTATTTAGGAGGACTATAAAGATTGACAGCCTTCAAAGTTTTAGAGTCATTAATCTGACTATTAATAACCACTGCATCAACGCATTCAATAGGTGAGCACTGAACATTATCATCTACAGGTTATATTAAGATTTCAAAGTATAGCAATGTATGTAATTTTTTATTGCAGCACATACTGTTTGTATAGCTATCTTTACAAAGACCTTTGTATCCTGGGAGATAATCTAATACATCCATTTTCTAAACTGATAGATCAGACTTTCCATTCTCTGGTGAAGTCTCTAGTTCATTCTGGGGCATTTCCTTGCATTTAAATACTAGCTGATAGATATAAACCCCCCATTGTGGCATCCCTTCTAGTATGTTATTTATTAATATACCTCCCAGTAAAAGCACTGAAGGCATCCAAATAAGATGACTGAACAACCTCTATTGATTTCTGCCAGATGAGAGAAGTAACTGTATTACAATATCCTTCCAAATTTCCTGCTACTGTCTCAGAAGTCCTCCAAATACACATGTAATTTCTAAGCTTGTATATCCCCTTCCAGTGTTTCTGTATATTTATATGGGGTAGGTGCCCAAACTACTTGGGATATCATTATACAATATTGACATAATTTTTTTGCCAGTGCTTTCTGAAATCATTCACTAGAAACCATTATACTTCTGATTAGAATGGGTGTTGCAAAGATTTTGAGACTGCTGTCTTATAGAAACTTATTAAACATGTCAGTAGTCTTTAACCCCTGCTTATTTACTGAAAATGACAATCTCTATTGGCCTGTCCCTACTTTTAATGAACAATGACATTGACAGCATTGAACCACTTAAGGCAATATTTGGATTTTCACATATCAGCTGACATAAGATAAATTCTGCATATCATTTCATTTCCAACATAATTTCTGTTTGTTTTTGGTATAATAACCTAAAGAGGATGTTAGTTTGTGGGAAAGAGTGCACATGCATTTATTATGGGCACCACTTTGATGTTAATTCCATGTTCCTTCACTTGTCGTTGTAGGGCTGGAATCAATGTAGTTTCCAAATGTTCATGACATACTCTTATACCATCAGGATTCCTGCCAGGTCACTGACACTGTAATACAACTTGCAGTGTTAGACAATCAGTACAGTCAGAAGATTCTTGAGTAAAAACTTTAGTCTCACACAGACATTAGGCAGCATTTTTACATAGATGGCAAGCAAGCACTTTACATACTGAGTCTTTCTAAAAGCAAGACATGTAAGCTTTTTATATGCATATAACTAAAGCCAACCAACCGTGAAGCACTTACATTATTTACAAATGGTGTTATTAGTCTTTATTAAGAAGAAGTTCTCAAGAGGTCTTGTAAGGTGTACTTTTCTTAATCAAGAAGGTGAAGTTGCACGTCATCAGATAAACAAGCATGAAGATTCAATAAACTCCATGTAGTTTTAGCATGAAGACTAGATGGAGTTTATGTGTTAGCGCAATGAGCAGCAGTGCTAAGTGCATATGCATGCCACTCATCACACTTACATGGATACAAGCTTGGTTTTATAGCAGGCAACAGTGCCAGCCAGGAAACCAAGTAAAGTAGCATAAACAACTTCAGATAGGCATACATGTTTACCTTCAGGCAAACTAGTCCTGAATGATTGTGAGGACAGCCACAGTGACTGCCAGGGGTCAATTTAAGGCAAGGAATACAGTTCTAACACATCCCAGGAAAGTGTAGACAGTGCAGAGTACAGTACAAGCATGTTTTATACATGCTGAAATAAAGGTTTGGTGGTGATCATCAAGGATACATAGACTGCATTATAAATACACTAGTCTGGGGAAGTGTGTGCATTGAAAAGGTCCACATACATGAATAGTAGGAATGAAGGAAGGGGAACAGGACAAGTGAAACATGGCAATGTACACCAGATTAGGACATGTCAATGTACGTACACCACAAAGACAAGACAGTTGTAGCATGAATAGTAATCACATATGTACATAATATAGTACATACTGCTGTTTACGTCTACTGTGTGGTTATAGTCCTATCATCACACAGTCCGTGTATATTATGAGACTGTCACACAAGGTCATATATCAATGGAGGTGATTACTTGTGATATAAGCACCCTGCCATGATCACTGGAGAGGACATTTATCAGGGACGGTATATACAATAGGCGGTAAGTGCATATTGTAAAGATGTGCAAAATGAGTTTCTGGAATACAAATGTAATCTCAGCAAAGATCTCAACCAATCAGGACACATAGCAACAGGCTGATGGGCAACAGTAGACAGAAGCATGCACAATCCCGGGCAATATCATAATAATATCACTATTAATCTGTTTCATTGACATAAACTATGTGACTGTGACTTGTTATACATGTTCTGCATGAATGCACGTGTACAACTGTAATGATTATTCAGTAATCTATACCTTCCTCAAAAATTACCACTTTTTGGAGATATTAAAAGGGACACTGTAACACCTGTAGTTTACATTATGAGCAATCCTGACTAGCTGAGAAGTTTGCATGACATATGTATGCCACAATCTACACATGCAAGAATGTAACCCATGCCATCAATGTTGTCAATGAGCTTTTTATTTTCTGTATGCATCACAGGAACACATATCACACATGCATCTTATGTAACACCTTGAAGTTAGTCATGCATTGTCAGCTCCTAGTAGTTATGTATCACAAAGAATATTTGGGTATGGCTGATAAGATGTGTGGAAACTCACTGCTGGAAAAGTGATACACTTGAGTAAATTATTCCTGGAAGATGTGTGGTGATGTACATGCAAATGGGTTAATTGTACTCAATTATTGGTGCAATGAGGGCTAGGAACAATGGGACTATAATGTCCTTTGATGTGTATGGCCTGTACATACTCAGGAGTTGTGCTACATTCAAGGGATTTGGCACATGCTGGTGGAAGTTCCACTTACTATCTGAGTACCCATTTGGTCTGCTCATAGGGGTGTACTGTTTATATTGTAATTAGCTTGCGTATTAGCTTTTATAAAGGAACTAATCATGATTTTTGTTCATCTAATGTGTCTCTGTGTCTCTGCCAACAATCCTTTGTGTTAATACTTTCTGCATTATACCAGTACCATTCTTGGATTCAACGATTGTCCACAATTTGCAGTTGTCCACAAAGCTGGGTAGAGAAAGAATGTGTAAGCTTGCCTTGACTTCTGAGACCTAAACACTGAACAGGAAAGGGCCTAGTATAGCATCCTAAGGTACGGACCTGGTCACTGGACTCTAGCTAGAAGTGATTTCACACACTTCAACATTATGTATCTTGCATATGATCCATTTTCTATCCACTTGGTGATGCTGCTGTTTATGGCCACTTGAGACAGTTTTGCTGTAATACCTGAGTGGATTTGTGTCAAATGCCTTGGCCAGGTCAAGTTATGTGGGATAATAGCCTTTTCCTCAGGCATGATCTTGGTGACCTTCTTGAAGATGTCAAACTGATTTAACAGGCATGATGTACTCTAAACAAATCAAACATGAGTTTGGTACACAGCTGGGGATTCCTTTTTGTTAAGGTCCATGATGAATCGTTGGTCTCCTCACAGATGAGGAGAATCAGGATCATGGGTCTATAAGTCCATGCATCAGGTGATTGTTCCTCCCCTGTTCAGATGGATAACAGTTGCTGTACACCCTTCTGAAAGAATATAGGCTGTGCAGAGGTCATGTTTAAGTAGGGATCTGACTGTGTTTGCTAGGCCAGGTTTTAAGTCATGCTATAGACAACCTGGGAGGTTCTCAGGGCCCATTGATTCTGTTTTTTTAGCCTTAAAGAGTGCACAGATGAGCTGCTCTTCTGAAATATAACTGAGTAATGATTGCATGTATACTTTGGCTGATGGCCAGAGGCAACAGGGGGTGAAGTGTGAGTCAATCTGTCAGCTAGCAGATGTCTGTTTTCTCTGATTGAGTATGGCTGGTGGCATCCACAAACAGCTCTGTGCTTAGTTTTGTATTCCACATAACATTTTGCACCAGCCATCATTTATTTAAATAAATGATTTGTGACAACACCTCCAAATATGACCTTGGTTATGCATTGCATGCAACACAGTAGTACTGTCCACACAGTCATACAACTGTACCAATGTCACATAATTACATCACTTGCACAACATGTGCCTATATGTGCTTCATGGGAAGCTGTGTTTGAGTGGCCTGATGCCATATAAGGACACACTACAAATATGTTGTTTGTAGCTCATGCAGAACATTTACTGACACAAATGCTACCAGTCACATGATGGTGCTATTGACCACCTTAATAATTCTAGTGAATAGCAAAACAATTGTGCATACAATGAATTCCACAAGGTTTCAGTTGAAGCAAAATGTGATTTTTTTTATGTTTATCATAGCATTACAACATGTGGATGAAACAAGACTTACGTGCCCATGTAATCAGTGTGATGTTATACCGATGCATGTCACAGAGAATTTAATGATGGTAGGTATACACATGTACACCTTTGCCATACTGCAAGTGTCAGTGTGATGGTTGAATGAGAACTGTATAGAATGATAGAATGTTTATCTGTTCCACTACAAAAACACATGTCTTAATAAGCCAACAATATATATGGTTTCCTCACATGTCAACAGTTCTCAGGAGGCATATTACTACAGCTGTTATAGAAGGAACATGTAATGGAATGGCAGCAATAAGCCATCAATACATTACCTCACATTATAGATTGTAATAGTGTCTTGTAGACCTACAATACATACACACCTCAACATAGCACATGTTGAGGACAGCAGCATTGACATGTGAAATCTTCACAGAGCTACAGGTCATTACTCAGCTAATGGCCAATATCACATAACATTTTAAAAATTATTATAACATTTAAAGCAAACTTACTGTATCTATATGATAGAAGATAGTAAGACTATGTGTGTATGTGTGTATTTGTGTGTTTCTTTGATTGCATACATAGTGCATCTCTCCTTGTGTGCCATATGCACCACCCCATGACAGATTTAGCAATCACACATCCAGTAGTTTGGAGATGCTTGCAGAGTCTCATGGGATGACTCTGCTTCATGATGTGTGTATACATCTTTGACATGAGGACATCCTCCACTCCTCTGCAGGAAGGATGTCATGTGACCAGAGGGAAAAACAGGATGTTGGATGCATGGGGCTATGTTAAGGATCTCCTAAGCTGTGTTGAAATGAACGGTGATTCAAAATAGCATACAATAATCATAATATGCCACAAACCACACACACAGCAGTTGAGTATGTCTGATCTGAAATTACACCAGTGTAGGTATAAAAGATGAATTCCATACAGTATAACAGCAGCACCACCACATATGTCTGACTTTAACAGTGTCACATTGCACTTTATGAAATATGATAGAATCATCATATGCTGAGAAGAACGTGTTGGGATGAGTGTCTGAAATGGATGTGGAGTCACATGTCAGTGTAGAATTGTCTCAAAAAACTATTTGAATGGACACACACTCAAGTTGCCTTTTGTCAGATTAGAACTCCTAAATATCTAGCTACAGAAGCTGGAGAACACAGTACTTGACATTACTGCCACAGCACAATTTGACTTGAATAATGTCAGAGTGCACTCTATAGAGGATGATATCATCAATGTATGTTACAAGAAGATGTTTGGAGGAGTGTCAGACATAGCTGTGAACTCACATGCCTTTCTAAAATTGACACTATACTAATTTTTGAATGGACACACACACACACACACACACACACACACACACACACACACACACACACACACACACACACCAGTTGACCAGAACCCCTACTTAACTATCTACAGATATAGTACTTAACTCAAACGCCACAGCACAAGCCTGATTTTTATAGTGTCAGACAATACTTTATAGCTGTTCTAAAATTATCTTTCAAATGGTAATTAATGGAACGCAAACACATGCACACTCAAAAGTTGACTGCAGTGAGACTAGAACCCCTACCTAACTATCTGCAGAGCACAGGATTTACCGTATGACATAAATCTGACTTTTACACTGCTGTTCGACAATTTCTGGTGGGTGACATGATCACTGGATGCTTGAAAGAAGATATTGGGAGGCCTGTATGAAATGGATGTGTAGGCAGGCACAACTATCAAAACATTTGTTCTGCATGGGATTAGATTGCTGACGGTAGGATACAGACTCATGCTCTTCTGACTAGACATACACATACAAGTTGACTACAGTGAGATTAGAACCCCAATCTAAATAGTTACACTAGATAGGGAACTCAGTACTTAATACAAACAATTTGGGCAGTCCAGGCAAATAGGAAGGAATGTACTCTTCTTGTGGAAAATACCAAGTAGTCACCTACGGAACCAGAAAAAGTAAAATAAACCAAAACTGCAGTAAGGCTGTAATAAAAATCCAGTCAGAACAAAAGTTAAAAACAACATTTAATACAAATTATAAACAAAATAATAAACAGAGTTAAGTGCTTGTTTCCCTCATCATTTCGAAGGGGACTTCATCAGAACTGTATGCAAATTCCTTAATCCATTTTAAATAACCTTGTTCACTTCAAGCAATTCAAGTCATAAAGATACAGTGGTAACAAAAAAGAATACATGCTATACAACTAATCAAGCCCTGATAGCATGAGTCAATACCTTAGTAAATGCATATATATTTAGCCAAATTGGTGAATAAAATCAATAAATGTAATAAAGAAGTAAAACAATGCATGTGTATGTTATAAAATTCAATAAATTCAAAGTGTAATATAACTTGAATATGCTTAAAAGCCCTGTAGGTGGAAGCAAAGGTATAGCCAGGCATACTCTGTGCACTAAAATAAACACACTTCTAATTCTAACCACACTCTAAATGAACATCACATCACTATGGCATTTTTTTCTCACTGTAGTCAACTGATATCACACTTTGTCTACAACTGTCCAAATGAATTCCTCCAACAAGTGCAATATTGCTAATCTAAAAACAATATCTTAAATGGTTTTAGTGAAAAAACTGAAAACATTTCATTTATTAAATGCCTGGGGGCAGCCTTCTGAGATATGTGTCCATTCTTAAATGACAGCTGTTTCGGGTGGGGGGGGGGGGCATCAAAAGCTTGTGAATACAAAATGGAATTTGCTTGCTACATACCTGGGTGGAATAACCATAAAATCCATATTAGATAGTAAACAAAATAATTAATTAAGACAAGAATTTTAAGACCAAAATAAAACAACTCTATAATTTTGTTGCTCGTACCTTAAGAATAGGGTGTATTGAAATATTGTCTTTAATACCTGGAACATGGGTGACATTCAGTTTTAACTGCCAAAATAGTCTCTGCATTCAAAATGGTTTTCCCATAAGCCTCCTCTTGGGTTTATCCAAAATGCCAAAAGATAACCTTTTAAAATGTGTACACTGTAACAAATGCTTATATAAGTTGTTGGTGTTTGCTGTTCTAATGTCATGCATGTATTCATAAATCCTTTTTTAGAACACACTCTATGTTTTGCGTACATAGAAAATTGAACAGGTGTCACATTTAGCTAGGTACACAACCTGTTTGGAATTACATGTCTCCTTGCAAAACAAAATCTTGGTCAACATGCTGTTGTCTAAAAGTAAACGGGCATTAGTAAAATGATATGTACATTGTGGGCAAGCTCCACACCTCCTAGTCCTGCCATTGTTTTTATAAATATCAGAAAAAATAGAGGTGTCTCAAAACTGACTTCAAATTTCTATCAACTTCATATGCAAAATTGGTTCTAGCCCCAGTCTCTTAAAAGCGTCTTCATTAGTCTTACAAATATTTCAATTATTCCTGATTACTTTGGACACTAAACAAGATTTGTATGGTATTTATGGGTAAACACTCTACACCAAAAATTAGGGTTTGGGGCATTGTTGTTAGAAGTGTCATTAAGAACAGAGGTGTTACCTAAAAGGGATTTAAACTTCTCCCATCTGTGTTGATTAACTTCAATAATAATCTTATTAATCACTGGTCCCATGTAACCTCTTTCCAAAAACATCCTTCTCAAATTGTCAAATTCAGCCACATTGTCAGAAGTCATATGAGTTAGTCTGATAAGCTGTCCCTTAACAATACCCACTTTCTGCTTGTATGGGTGATGACTACAGATTACTAAAGGTGGGTTTTCTGTAGGTAGTAGAATAAAAGTGGTCATCCTTTATACGAGTTGTTGAATCCAAATAGTTAATGGATGACCTCATAAAATAATAGGTAAATTTAAGGAAATGACTAGTGCTATTTAAACAGGCCATAAAATCATTAAATACTTCATTACTACCCTTCCATAAAATGAAAATGTCATTTAAGTAATGCAGATATTACAGACAGTGTTATGTGTAAATATTGTTGCTAAACATATAATTCTTCTCCCAATTGCACAGAGACAGGTTCTCATGGGGGGGAGGGGGGCACATGCTGCACCCATTGCTACTCCATGCACCTTTTTCAAGTGCATGGGTGCTGGGCATACATTTGTTTGAGTAAATATGTGTTTAGTCAGTAACAAGTGTCTTCACTCTGGCTGTGTTTTTTACGTAGATTATAATGGGATGAAAAGTAACAGGGCAGTAAACATACTAATTCATGCCAATCAGCATTTTACTTACCGCACCACCATGCAGCTAGTTTGCACAATTAATGGCAGTGTTTGCGCATGTAAGATACACGTTTAATGACTACTACTTGAACTTGAGAGGCAATTATGTATATGGGCTAGGGTATAAATAGCTGACTGATGCTATGGTGTGCATAATGTAGTTTATATTACAAATGTTGTGACGTAAATGTGATGAAATTAAAGACTATTAGTACTACTTTCCCCATTTACACAGAGTTAAGCAATGAGCAAATGTGGTTCTTTGCTTTATTGAGAAAATACTAATAGTTCTATTGGTTCACCTTCCTCCATGCAAACATGCTAAATGGAGCGGTGTGGCAGTCAGTACTTTAGACAGTACAGAGTGTAATAAAAACACCCGCTGCCTACATGTCTCTATGGCAGCAGGTTTAACAGCAGTGAGCTCAAATTTTGAGCACAGATGATACAGGGTTTGAATCCAGCTGAATTACATTTTTTAACATATGTATTCAGGATGTAATTAAATAATTACATGACTTGATAATTTTTGCAGATGTGAGAAGGAATAAGTACAGTGAAGTACTGTATGAAAATGAACACTACTCAAGTGATTTATGTCAACAGTACATATATGGATTTGCTTATTTAAACATTCATCAGTCTAAATAAATATTATAGGAAATATTTAAAATGAGTGCCTTTATTCTGCTTTAAATTTGTGTTTTCTTACTACAGTGGGTTAAAGCAGCATTGCGTGGAGGGAACCGCACCATGCCATAGGATGTGAAGAGCAATCCACCATTGCTCAGCATTAGTGCATGATGCCAAACTCTGCACAAATGCAGAGGACAAAAAGTGCAGTGCTTCATTAGGGCTTTTTTACTTATGTGTGGTGTGTGATTCTATTTTTGATGAGATTATAGTTGTGAAAATGGGGTAGATAGGAAAGTGGTGAAATGGGGGGGGGCACGCAGGGAGAAGAACAAAGGGAAAGAAATATAGGAATGTGCAGGAGGGAAGTAGGAGACAACCATAGCTATCCTCTTCTTCAGTACTGTAAAATGAACATGGGTAGATTATTGGATGAATTTGGACTGTCACCTCAATGAAGATGGGTGACAGCAATGCAGTAATGTTGTATAGCCAATATGACCACATCAATTATGTCAAGAAGATACATGTGCAAAGTGAAGATCTAAGTATGGGATGATTTTTTTTTTTTTTTTTTTTGTGGGACAGGTGTCCATTTTTTTTATTTTATTTCACTAATAGAAGAATGTTTGGTAAAGGACATAGGTATGTCAGGTCAGGAAAGTAGGGTAGGTGAGGAAGCAGCTGCAGATAAACATGACAAACAAGGCAGAGACAGGGATGGTGAGGGGCACAAAAGGTTGGGGGACACCATGATTGGGGATAGGGAGGGGACAGTTGGTGCCCATTCCCATCAACCATATCAAGCACTGAGACAGTGACTCATCACTCTCCCCTTCCTGAACTTTCTTTGAGAGTGCTTGATGTTTTCTTTTACAAATAATTCCAGTGAGCATTTTCACCATATGGCTGAGGCATGCACTAATTGTACTTTCCATGATCTCACGCACCATGTCTGGCATCTCCTCGTGGGTGACAAAATCACCACCTCCACCACTACTCCCAGAGGGTACCACTGCACCAGCTGCTCGGTAATGCTATATGATGTTGTGGGCCTAGATAGTGCTACAGAGACAGTGTGTTGCTAGGCTGGGTCCAAGATGTATTGAGTGTCAGTGCAACAGCCATTGGATGGGTGGCAGGCTGAGCCGCACTAGTTGGCCTACCTACCTATGCAGGAAAACATTTAGTCAGTTGTCAGAAACTGATGACATCAGAATGTTGTGACAACACATATAAAAACATAAAAGAGAGATACAGGATGGGGTAAGAGAAAAAAAGAAAATGAAAATTGCAATCATCATATGTCACATACAGTAAATTACTATGATATAAATATAAATTTACTTTTATATTAATTATAATTTTTAAAAACTACAAACTAGGACTAAAAATTGTTTCAAGTAATCCTTACAATATGCATATATTACACATGTGCTTTTTGCAAATAATACAGATTAGCAACATGACATTTTTGACAAATTTAGTTGAAATTATTATTTAATGTTTTTAAATTACTTTACAATATATGTGAACCTGTTGGATTTGAACCCACAACATCTCAATACACAATAACAATTGATTATTGCAATTGCCTTGAGCAACAGAATGAAGCATGCATGCTTGATTTTACAGTTAAGATATGGATGATTAATTTGCTACTAATATATATAGCAGAGCAATAATAATAATTATTTTGTGCTCCATACATATCCCTTGCTTCTCTTAATATTTGCAAACATTCAGTATGGGCTTCCCTACCCACTGTGACTGGGTGGCTGTAAAATAAAAAGGAGAGAAAAAGAGAACAGCATTATGCCTACCAGCCTTGGCTGTATCCAGCTTTCTATATAATTTAAAACATTTTTATCCTTACACAACCGTGGGATGTCAGCAGTCCTAAACTCATCCAGCCACTGGCTGAGTTGTGCATGCTTGGATTTTTTCAGGTCATTGACGTGGTGCCTGCATTTCTGTCCAGTCTTAGCAAGACTGTTCCAAGCCTCTGATTTATACTGAGGCCCAGTATAGTCCCCTTGCAATAATCTATGTTGCGGTGCTTTACAAAGAGTCCAATGAAGATTCTGGATTCCTCTATACTACATCTTTGAGCCTTAAATTGGGCACTTTCCTTTCTCGGCACCTGCCATGTCTGTACAAGTTATAGAGCAACATTTAAAGTGTATTCCCACCAATTTGTGATATCGTGTTTAATAGTGTTCAAACCACACAACGTTGCCAACCATGTTTCCATGATGCTAGGCAGAGAGCAACAGTGACAAACAAAGAAGAATTCAGTTTATGAAATATGAAGGGTAATGTGATGGTTGCCATTAGTTTAAGGGTTGGTTGCTGCTGTATCTGTCAGTTGATTTAACTCTGCAGACATGTATTAGGTGTATACATTTTATGACCTGACACATTTTTTGTCTGACTCTGCACACTGATAAAAGTAATTACAATGTGAGATTCAAACCTATGTAATAGTCAAAACATATTTTTCCATATAGGTGTTTTTCCATCCTTACCACAGAAGAAGTGCTTGTCAAACATGCTCATTAATTATATTGACACATGAAAGAGTGAGTGGATAACTGTGCCTGTGTGTTACCTGACAAGGTCGTAGTTTATACATTCATGTGTATCTAACTATCATTGAAGTACGAAGTCCATCCCACTGTAGAAAATACACTTTTAAGTACAGAAACATAATTGTCTGTGTCAGTAACACATATAATTCATATTATCTCCAGGGCTATATATATATATATATATATATATATATATATATATATATATATATATATATATAGCTATTGTGATTTATAATATTATTTATAATATTTATATTTATAATTATCTTTACATTGCTCTTTAGATTTTTTAATTGACTGGGCAAGCATTAATAAACTTTGGAGTGTGCTAAATTAGAACTCTGGCTCACTTCTTTTGTGGGCATTAACTTATACCAGTTGCCAGAAGGAACATTGGGCAACAGATGTATTTTTATAGTCATTACAATGCAGAGTGCTCATTGCAACTGAGAACTTGAAAGAAATGCTCATTAGTTATACATATGAATTAAAGAGTTTTGTGGTTAATTATGTATGTGAGTGACATGAAAGTTCAAAACATAAATGTTTAATTGTATAACCATAATTGTACTGCTATTCACAGTTAGACATTTAATATATATGATATCCTATATAAGCTCAATGCACCTGCTATACATATTGATTTTTATGTGTAATTATTTATCTATTGTGAATGATTCTGTAAAGTAATGTAGAACAGCATTAATACAAATTTTGAGTTTGCTGGATTATAACCCTAGCTAGCCTATATTGTAGCTCTAACCTTACACCTGCTGCCCCAAGAAAAACTAGGCAACAGCTGTATATTTTCACATTTATTACTGTGTATGTGTGTTGACCACCACATCATGCTGCTTAACGTGTTTGCTCAGTGGAAGACCACACATGTTACAATCTATTCTTTTTGAAAGTGACAATGTCTGCTTGTTATCTGCAGGTGTTCTGGGCCTGCAGGTGTTGTGGAAGCTTGATGACCACTGAGCAGCACTGCTTAGCATGTTTGCGCACTGGTCAGCAAAAGATAGGGAAATGCATCCTTTTTAGAAACTGACAATGTCTGCCTATTGTCTGCAGGTGTTCTGGACATGTAAGTGTTGTGGAAGCTTGCTGATCACCACACAATGATGCTTAGCATGTTTGAGTGATGGAGGGCAAAAGATGTAACAATGTATCTTTTGTGAAACTGACAATGCCCACTTGTTGTGTAGGCCATTATGCCATGTTTGCATGGAAGTGAGCAACATGTAAATGAGATTAGTAAAGCTGAACATGTATTAATATTAAAAAAAAAATTATAAGTTTTCATCAATAAAAGATAAACGTGAGACTTGAACCTTGATATAAATATACTATGTGCTTTGTGATTCATCAGGTTTACCAGGTGTGCTACACACATACTTGAGTCACAGCTTTAATTTATATGCTAATAGAAGCAACTTCTATTAATTTTAATTTATTTCACTGTTTTACCATATTTGTGCTAAGCTGTACATCATAAAAATATTAATATTAAAAAAATAAATAAAAAACAGGATACATAAGCAACATTACAAAGCAACATTACAAAATACTTCTTAACTTACCTCACAGATTTTTAGATAAGTCTGGATTTGAAGTGTCGGACTAATGAAACTACAAATTACACTAGGGGTGTCTTACTTAACTTTGCCACAGAAACAAATTTGGAGCAGTAATATGAATCATTTTGCATACAAGCAAGTTTTATTTCCTACATAATATTAAGAAGACATATATACAATCATATATACTTTTACACTCTCAGTTGCTTGTACATGTATAGCTTACATATTTAGTACAATGAGTGATCATACAACCATTTATGAATTTTGTTTGCAACAATGCAGCTCTGTCTTTGCTTTGTATTCTGTTCATTCTTCTCTTATCTGTGCTGTGCTTTCATATATCCAAGCTGCAGAGCAATTTTTATCATTGTCATTAAAATGTATGATAAAATTACATTACAGTAAAATACAGTTTTCAGCAAATGAAGTAGAGTTTGGCTATTAGTAAACCAAAATGAGAAATGTGTACTGTTCACTTCCTTTTAAAAGCTTGCTACAGTTACTTCTACACTTTGTAATTGTATCCTTGCTGACATACCCATTGCAGGTAAGGCAGTCTGAATTGCTGTTGTGCTTTCCTTCTCCCTCACACTAATCATTCACAGTTGCAACTGATTAGCAACTAACACTGAGGTAGTGCCTACACTATGTTTAAACCTGCGACACAAAATCAAACTTTTGTGATTCAGCAATGTTCACACCTTATTTGCATCTTCACCATGCATAGAAGGCTTCTGATCTTGCTAACGTATGATTGTAATTTTCAAGTATATGCTAGATTTGTTAACATGTTACAAAGAAAAAAATGTATATATATATATATATATATATATATATATATATATAGGTGTACTTTTGAAGAATGAAAGTTCACTACTTTGAACTTCAAAAGTACACTCACACTAATGCGAAAGTGCACTTTAACGAAAGTGCACTTTTGCGAACCCCCAAGACCGAACGGGCTTAGGGTTAGGGCACAGGTTAGAGTAAGAGGATAGTTAGTAGGGCTATCTCCTTACCTTGACCCGTGCCCTAACCCTAAGGTCCATGACTATCGCACCACAGTGGAAGACATAATAAATCGGGCTGTGTCCTCCACTGTGGTGAGATAGTCACGGACCTTAGGGTTAGAGCATGAGTTAGGGTAAGGGAATAGTTAGTAGGGCTATCCCCTTACCTTGACCTGTGCCCTAACCCTAAGGTCCATGACTATCGCACCACAGTGGAGGAGATAGCCTGTTTTTCAATGTCCTCCATTGTGGTGCGGTAGGTTCGGTCTAGTGAGCTTAAGCGAAACTGCACTTTCGTTAAAGTGCACTTTCGCTTAAGTGGGGATGTACTTTCCCATTTCGAAAAAGTGAATTTTCGTTATAGAAAAGTACACCCATATATATATATATATATATATATATATATATATATATATATATATATATATATATATATATATATATATATATAGGTTCATAGGTAGATACTAGGCTATGGGCCCAAGGGCCTAAGTAAGTCTAGCCAACAAGGTTCCCTGGCTTACACCACTCAAGAAAGTTAAATTCCTGTGCCCCTATTGAGCAGAGCCACAGAAATGATCCCCGGAGTGTTTTTCCTATTTTCCATCCACTCATCAAGATTTTTCTTGAAGAATGCTAATGAGGAACTTTGCTTGACATAGATGGGCAGTGTGTAGGAAATCTCTGGGACAGGAATCTATCCCTCCAGTATGTCCTGTTTATTGTGGTGACAAGGTTTAGGTCCCTAGAGCATGTAGCATGGAGGGATTGGGATTTCTTTAGGTGTAGCATGTTCAACAGCTCTGAGTTTAGCATAGCTTTATATGTTAGGCAGAGATCTCTTTGGAGTAAGCGATATGCTACAGAGTAAAGCTGGAGTTTTTTGAGACGGTTAGTGTAGGGTATCTGTTTGAGGTCAGTAATCCTCTTTGTGAGGTACTTCTGTGGCCTTTCCAGCTGCTGCAGATGTCTTGTGAGGTACATTCCAAAAGGAGCTTTGTACTCTATAATGGGTCTAATGAGTGCCGAGTAGAGGGGAACAATGACCTCTTTTTTTCCTGGATGAGAACCCTTTTGTGATGAGGTGTGCCACATAGAAGGATTTCCTGACTACTGTGGCGATGTGATTATCAAAGGAGAGACTACTGTCCACCTGGGTCCCAAGGTCTCTTATCACACATTAGGCATTAAGCAGACTGCCGTTTATATGGTAGTTTATGGGAACAGAGTTTTTACCAAAGGGGATGACAATGCACTTTTTTGGCATTGAGCTTGAGACCATGCCTCTGACACCAGGCATCTGTCTCAGTGAGGCCCTTCTGTAGGATGTCCACATCATTTGGGGACTCGACTGTGGCTCCTAGTTTGCAGCCATCTGTAAATTTCATTAGCCAGAGGCCTTCTGTGTTAACCTGTACTACAGAGAAGTAAATCCCAGGACTGAACTCTGTGGTACTCCACTTGTCACTGGTTTGAAGTCAGATTTGGAGTCTGCAACCTTTACAGTGTGGGTTCTGTCAGTGAGCCAGTTGGCAACCCATCTTGTGATGTAGGGATTTATACCTAGTTTAGTGAGTTTAGCTATAATTCCAGAATAGGTGATGGTGTTGAAAGCCTTGGCGAGGTCAAGATAGGCTGTGTGAACCTCCTTACCCTCATCTATGGCTTTGGTGACTGCCTCAAAGAAGTCAATCAGGTTCAGAAGGCATGATCTGCCTTTCATAAACCCGAACTGGGTGGTTTCCAGAGTTTGGAGGTTACCAATGTCTTTGTTTATGAGTTCCATGATGATACGTTCCATGGCCTTGCAGACCAGGCTCGTCAGGCTAATAGGGTGATAGTTCTCAGGATCAGTGATGGCTCCCCCTTTGTGGAGTGGGATAACTGTTGCTGGGTGCCATTCAGTGGGCACAAAGCTTGATGTGAGACTATGATTGAACATGGTGTTTAGGTGGGGAGCCAGTTCATTCTGAAGTTCCTTTAAAACACAGCCTGGGATGTTGCCCGGTCCCATGGATGCTGTGTTTTTGGTTTTAGAGAATGCAGCTTTTACCTGCATAGATGTGATTACAAGAAATCTGCATTCTTCCTGTATAGATATGGGCCCTTTAGGGGGTGAGAGGGGGGTAAAGTTAGCACTGAACTTATCTGCCAGGATGTTGGCAACATCAGTTGGTTCTGTAATTTTCGTGCCATTGTGTTGTAACTCTGAGCAGATCTGGGTGTTGCCATTGAGATTCTTGACATAGCTATAGAATGCTTTGTAGCTGCCCTTAGAATCAGAGGTGATTTTGTTTTTGTAGCTAGCTTTGGAGGATCTTATAAGGGATCTCAGCTTCTTACTGAAGCTGACCAGGGAGCTCCTCCACTTATGGGATTTTACTTTCTTTTGCAACAATGGTTCCTTCTGTTGAAGGGTTTGTTTATGGCAGGGGACCACCAGATTGGCTTCCTTTTTTTGGGGGATAGCATCTTGGTTCTGTTTGGGATAATATGATCAATGCACTCATGTAACTGTTTATAGAGTGCATTTTCGTAGGATTCAGCAGTCGTAACTGTATTGTCCATCTGCATGGGTGCCATGAACTTCACCACTTCTGTCTTTTTTTTTTTTCAATAATAAATATTTATTCTTTTCCAATTGTTAATACAATACTACAACATATGTACATTATATACATGAATGCTTCCAACAGTTGCATAAGATCATTATACATTAAGATAAACTTCTAGAAGGGTATTAAAAAAAAGAAAAAAAAATCTAGTATCAATATAAGGCTTATCTATACTAACCACCATATTAAGTATGTACTTCCCGGGGAAAAGTGGATTAAAACCTTAAGCTAACACAATGTTAAAGATTTGCTCCCATATTTTTGTGTTATTTATATTTTTCTTATGATCTTTAATTAGTAATTTATGTGCTAAAATATGTCTTATCGCTTTTAAAGTTTTCCCATGAAGTCTGGGATGGATTCAGCAAATTTGTAGCTATATAAAGCTTCATTAACAAGAAAATATTTATGAGTATGATCATTTGAGATCTGTCCAAGTTATTCGGAGGAATATGAAGAATCATAAACTCCCAAGAAAGTGTAGACTGTTGATAACCCATTTTTTGTAACTGAATACTTCTGTTTTAAGAAGCATGAAGATAGCTTTGGAGAAATTTTTTACCATGGTTTCCTTAATGGGGGGGGTGGGGGGGTGGGGGCAGGATGTGGATATCTAGGGTGATTAGGTTATGGTTGAATCTGACCAATGAGTATTTGACTTCAGGTGTGGAACACCGGTCACATTGTTGCCCCTGGTGAGAGTGTGGATAAGTTGATCCAGGGCATTGGAATTTATGAATTCCAAAAAGCGTTGAGTGAAGGAGTTGGTACTTGGGTAGTTTTCCCAGTTAATGTTACGGTAGTTGAAATTATCCATTATTAGGGTGTTTGGTTGAATCCTAATATTTTCCAGTATATCGAGAAAAGAGGAGTGGGAATCCTGGGGCATGGTGAGGGATATGCAGCAAGCTACAATCTGGATTGCAGTTTTGCCCAGAGTTAGTTGCACTTTGATAACCTCGGATGCATTATGCTGCACAACTAGCCTGGAGGTGTGGATATCCTTAATGAATATGGACACATCTCCGCCTTTGGTGTTCTGTTCCAGGTTAGATGGCAAATGACAAATATATATGTGTGTGTGTGTGTGTGTGTGTGTGTGTGTGTGTGTGTGTGTGTGTGTGTGTGTGTATATATATATATATATATATATATATATATATATATATATATATATATACATTAGAAAATGGAACCTTATCTGTATGCACTTCTTAAAGTTCACTGTTGGCATAGTCAGTTTTGGCAGGCAATTTACTTTCTCAGTTAGACAGTTCTTCACAAGTGTTATATGTTGTATCTGGTTATATTACTCTCTTCTTATGTTATTTCGGGCAAATATAACATACTATATTATCAATGACACAGGGTTGTTAGGCTTCTAAGATGGCCCATAGACACCTCCAGGTCAGTGTTGGGCACAGTCAGAGGTGACTGGCAATCAAATAAAATTGACTTTTCTGTTGTAAATGTGTACACATATTTTGTGAGAACTGAGTTGAAAGCATTTATAACTATTTAATTGTGTAGTATTCCTTAGTTTCTACCAACTGTCATTTGTGTACTGTCTTGGGGGTGGGGAGCAAAGTACCATTTGTGTGTTGCCACAACTAAAGTTATGTTTCAAGAGGAATGCTCTAGAAATATTGTAGACATTATGTTATTTCCAAAGTAAGCAATTCATTACTCCACTGGTATTCTTTGTTTAGGAGCAAACATTGGCTTTTGTGTGTTTGTGATATGGTACAACCACATAACCTTAAATTTTAATAACTGACCTGTGTTTCTCCAATTGTTAATGTTGAAAATATAATATGTGTCTGTATATAAGCAGGAATATGGCACCCAGGCATACAAATCCATGTAAACCCCCTTTCAGTGACTCAGGAAATTATATAGTGCAAACATTCACTCTCCATGGCGCCGGTCTGCTTTAGAGAGGACGTAGGGATAATGCTGACAAAATGCAGATTTGGAACCAGGTGGGTGACCAGGACTTATGATCTGACATGATTTCATCAGCCTGGAGGAAAGCAGCTGCTGTTGCCTGCGAACAGCTGGCTACGGAGTGAGGGAGGGGGAAGGTCTGCTACAGAACCACCAGATGAAGAGTTCCTGTCCACTGTCAGAGATCTAGGTGGAAACTGATGCTGGTGTTGAGGTTTCTGTGAGGACAAATATGCCCCAGGAGGAACTTCCAGGTAAGCTTACATACATAAGCAATAGTTCATGCATTTTTTATTTCATTTTATTTTTTTTTTTTGTGGGGAAGAACCTATCAAAAAATTGACAAGAGTTAATGATACATTTTTATTTCATTACACATGGGGTTTGGGTGGACATGTCAGCCATATTTGAGTTTATTTATTTATTTCACATTTGTTAACCACAAATGTCTGACTTGGAACAAAGCCAATTTTCTACAGAGGCCCAGGAAGAAACACTCCAGATGCATGTTTTTGTAATGTGGGAGGAAGCCCAAGCACCCAGAGGAAACCCACGTAAATGCAGGAAGGACATGCAGACTCCACGCAGAAGGCACCTCAGCCGAGAACCAAACTAGAGAACCTCTTGTTGTGAGGTGACAATGCTACAACTGCACCACTGCTCCATCCAGTTAGAAGCATGAGTTAAATGTATTGGTAATGGATATATAGGCAAAAATTGTGTATTCCCTGTCCCTCTATGTTATTGCAGTTGTGATGATTGTGTACTTACCTTGCTTCAATTCTTTTAGGACCATCCTCTCTAGCAAGGTGGATTCATCTGTACATGGTAAGGCAAACATTTTTATTTGATTACTGATGACCATTTGTCAGAAATATGCATTTATCCATATGTGTATGAGGTGTGTGTCATGAGAGTGTGTATTGCCATACCATCTGTGTTAGTGGAACCAGTGTTAGTTTGTTATCATAATATTAAATTTCAGTGCAGTTATTAATGTCATTCCTATGCTTGTTGCTTATTATGACAGATGACTTTGACAGTGGAATTGTAGGACATATACCGTCTATGTCACAGTATCAGTATCAGCAGACTCTGATGATGATGATCATGGTGAAAAAGAGACACAGTCAAGGGGTACAGAGGTTGAATCTGACACTGAGGTTGACATTCAGCCATCCCCTGTATTTCCATCAGACACAACCAGTAGGCCTATGTATACCTATTTTAATGAGTCCTTAGATATTAGTATGGCTGTTTCAGCTTCAGTGCTCATTGGCAATTTGCTGTAGCCAAAGAACTCAGTAGAGTTGTTAGGGGTGCTTGGAGGAAGCCTACTGTCCATCCTCCCCCTAATCCTGGTGTATTTTTACATGCTACTCGGCATACATTTAAGGACATCATGGAGGTACAGGCAAGTTCCAATAGGGCCTCCGAGGACATGCTTAGGGTTGTAGATGTAGAACAGGCTGACATGCATGATTGCCTTCTGTCTGTGGCTAATTCAATGGATCAGATGAATGACATGGAATGGGCAATGTCTTTTGGAACTTTTGCTTGCAGGGGAACAGTATCCACTTGGGCGAAGGTCAGCAACATCATCTGATGTTAGCCAATGTGGCTGTGCCTGACCATGCTCCTGCAGTGGCAGCACTTCCAGAAGTGGTAGACAATGGAGTCATGGTCCTGGGTATAGCTGTGAAGAGAGCTCATCCAACAGATATCAGTCATGTTCAGGTAGCAAAAGTGCATCTGACCATGAGCATGGACATGCCAGTGCAACTCCTGGCAGAGACAGTTCTTGAGGTTGTGGGCAATGACAATGAACTGTTACCTCTACCATACATGGCACACACCTGTCCAACATACCAAGACATTGAGCTAGCACAGAGCTTGGTTGTGTTCTTGCAGACACTCACACACGTTTCACCTTGAGTGCCCATACAGACACAAACACATAATGGTTACATGGGTCATTCATGAGACTTACAGCTTATTGGTTCTCAGTGGCCAATTGATACTTTATCCAAATTTGTGCCTGTCTGTCTTACCCACACAAACTCACTACCTTTTGTGTCATCCTTGGCCTCCTGTACCCCCCCCCCCCAAACAACCTCCTGTGCATTATGATGATTGCACCATATCCTTGTTTCTGTATTTTGGATTCATGGATACATAAGTCTTTTGTCTGATGCCCAGGGTGCATAGCTGATTGAGTGCTTATTATATATGTGTTTGTGATGCTCTTTTGGAAATTATACTGCTTTCTTACAGGTTTATGTAATGTGTGAATCTTTGATGCATGAGGTCTATTAATTGATAGAAAGCACATCTATTGACATAAGTCATTGTCGTCACACATTGATGTCATTGCTGTATAAATCACATACCTTCTACTTAGTTATATTTGTAAGTAAGAGTATGCAAGGATATGCCATTCATTTGTGTTCTTAGCCATTTATTTTCCTATTCCAGGTGTGATGGACCCTCTTTACCCAGGTCAGTAATCAAAGAGCCCCAATCCTCACCACTGACACAACTGAGATGTGGTCACTAAAAACACAGGAATTGATTTACACAGTATTTTCAAATGCAGCTCTCTGCATCAAACACAGTTTCCCCCAACAGCTCACAGAGAACATGCTCCACTGGACTGGACTCTCTGTCACTCCAGATTACAAACAAGATTCACTTTGGAAAACTGTGTCCCAGTTCCAAGTATCTGACACACCCACTTGAATATCTGATTTTACACACACACACACACACACACACACACACACACACACACACACACACACACTCTCTCTCTCTCTCTCTCTCTCTAAGGCAAAGGGTAACCAATTATACTATATCAAATTAATACTGATATATATAGTAGTGTGTGACTGAAGCAGTAAGGCTTTTTTGGAGTGGCCACAGTGTCACTAAAATAAGCACAAGTACTCTCAAGATGTTAAAAGTATTCTCTAAAAGACCAGCCACAATGAGAAGGTATAAAAATAATTAATAGTGGATATAATGAATAATAAAATAGAAAACATGAGAATACGTAATATTTAGCTGCAGTAAACAACAGAGTTTTCAGTCACAGGAAATATAAAAATAACAGAAACTCACAGATGCAGAAAAAGAAATAATACTAAACTAATCTCACTGTACTTTGCCTAATTGAATTAAAGAGAATCTTTCCCTAGTAAACTCACTTATTATTGCAAGGCAAGATGTATTGCTGAGATGCTCACCTCCACAAGGCAAGATGAGCTACAACACACTGACTGAACTGTACAACAACTACTAAAAAACTGAACTGTGATAACTGACACAGATCTTTTATATAGCACATTCCATAGAAAAACAAAAACAAACTAACTGCTGCTTCAAGAGTTCCGTCCTTCATCTAGTTATAGAATTACATCAGATCTAGTCACCTGACTCTGGCATAATTCACATTCAGAACCCTGTTAAGATTCTGTTGCAGCATTTTTTAACATAAGCATCTTTTACAAATACTTTTCAATGCAAACATCTGTACAAATTAATATGACAGTCAAATGACTTAAGATTATTTACAAAATTTCAGCCAGTCATGTTGGCATATGCCACACGTGCAATGTCGCACTTCTCTTGATACAGCTGGCAATAGCTGACAATGTCACACCCCCCCCCTCAAAGACTCAAGCTAGTTTTTCATGTGACCCTGAGAAAATGTTGCTTGAGAAAAAGGGCTTGCCTGGGAACACTTTATCCCATACCCTGTCTTTGAGAATCCATCTACATTGCCATTGCTGACCCCACTATGGTGCTGCATTATCATGTCATATGCATGCAACCCTAGTCTCCACCTTAATAATTTGGCATTTTGCTGTCTGGTATGATGTAGCCAACGTAAAGGATTATAGTCTGTAACCACAGTGAATTTCCTTCCATACAGATAAGGTTGAAGTTTCTGCAGTACCCATATTATGGCTAGACATTCTTTTTCTACAGCTACATAACTTTTCTCCCTGAGTTTGAGTCTATGGCTGAGATATACAACTGGATGTCTTTCTCCCTCTGAGGAAACTTGGCTGAATACAGCCTTCTCCCCATGGTTTGAGGCATCTACCTGTACAACAAATTCTTTGCTGATTTTGGACTGGCTAACACATGGGGTCGTCCCAAAGCCTCTTTAAGCCTTTGGAATGCCTGTTCACAGGTTGGGGTGCACACTACCTTATCTGGCCTGTTTTTCCTTGTCAGGACTTTGAGGGGAGCAGCTATTGTACTATAATTGGGAACAAACTTTCTATAGTACCCCACTGTCCCCAAGAATGCTCTCATCTGCTTTTTGGTAAGAGGGGCAGGCCATGCCTGAATAGCTTCCACTTCGGCAGGTTCTAGCCTAATCTTATCATTCCCTACTCCATGTCCCAAGTAGGAAACCTCTGCCATACCCACCTGACACTTACTGGGCTTAATGGTCAATGCTGCTCTTTGCAGTCTTCCCAGAATATCCCTCATATGCTGAAGGTGATCTTGCCAAGAATGGCTACAGATAGCAATATCATCCAGGTAAGCAAGGCCATAGGTTCATAGGTTAGTGCTAACTAGGCTAACTGCCCTCGTGGACCATTTAAGATTAGCCAATTACCCCATGTGACAATCAAATCTTGCACCTTATGTCTGTAAGGTAAACACCTTAACCACTATGCCAACCTCCCAAAAAACTGCAATCTCCCAACATGGGGCTTGAACCCACAACCCTGAGACTAAGACTCTCATGCTTTACTGACTGAGCTAGCCAGGCTGCAAATATAGGACTTGTCTGGAATACAAACTCAGGACCTCTTGGGGTTGGGGGGGTGGCCTAATATTTAAGGTGTTTGCCTTGCAAACACAAGGTTCAGGGTTTGAATCTCACAGGGAATAACTGGCTAGGCTTAAAATGGCTTGCAAGGGTAGTTAGCCTAGTACAAAACTATGAACCTATGAACCCTAAGCAAGAATCATATCCCTAAACCAATGAGCCAGCATAATCAGCTGTTCCAGCTAAGATATGATCTACTAATCTCTGAAAGGTTGTTGGGGAATTTTTCATTCTAAAGGGCATCTTTATGAACTCATATAGTTGAAAGGGGTCACAAAGGCTTACCTCTCTTTAGCAGGGAGAGTCAAGGGCACCTGCCAGTACACCTTGGTCAAATCAGTAGTGGTCAGATACTCAACCCCACCCAGCTGCTCTAAGGCTGCATCTGTCCTTTGCATGTAGTAAGCATCTGACTCTGTGGGCCTATTTAATTTTCTGTACTCTACGCAGAATCTGATGCTACCATCTTTCTTTGGTACCAGCACCACTGGGGAGGACAAGGGATTGCTGGGTTTCTGTATTATTCCCAGTTCCGACATTTCCTTTATCTCCTCCCTCAGAGTCTGTCTGACTCACTCAGGTACCCTGTAAGGGGCCTGATTGATAGGCCTTTGGGGTCCTGTATCCATATAGTGCTGCAATAGGTGAGTGTTTCCAAGTTTCCCAGTGACCATACCTTAAATTCCTGCAAAATTGCTCAAATTTCTCGAGTCTTTGTAGGGGATAGTAGAGGTGTCAGCCTGAGCCTCACTGAGGAGATCAATCACAAAATCCCCTTGGTCTCCTCCTGCCATTCAATGCACATAATCAGCATCAGGGCCTCCCTATCATGATAAGGCTTCATCAGCAACTCGTCACTAACCCTACCAGAATGCTTAACAGCAATACACCAGGAGCCACCCTCGACTGGATCTTAGTTTCAGATCAACTTAAATACTCAAATCCAAAGACCCCACCCAATATACTCAGCGGCCACTTACCTTTTTTACTTATAGATCTACTCCACACATATCAAAATCCAAACT